>NC_069508.1:16384197-16684197 GCF_027579735.1 Bombina bombina
TACCTATTAACACCTAAACCGAGGCCCTCTCGCATCGCAAACACTATAATAAAGTTATTAACCCCTAATCTGCCGCTCCGGATATCGCCGCCACTATTAAAATGTATTAACCCCTATTTCGCCGCTCCCTGATATCATCGCCTCTATAATAAACCTATTAACCCCTAAACCTAACGCCCCCCTAACTTTATATTAAAATTACAATTTCCCTATCTTAAATTAAATTAAAACTTACCTGTCAAATTAAATAAATTAATTTTAAACTAACAATTAAACTAAGATAATTATTAAACTACAATTACACTAACTACCAATTAAATTAAACTAAACTACACATTAAAAAAATCCTAACACTACTCTAAAAATTACAATAAGTATCTAATTACAAAAAAATAACTAAATTACAAAAAAAACCCACTAAATTACAAAAAAATAAGGAACAAATTATCAAAAATAAAAAGAATTACACCTAATCCAATAGCCCTATCAAAATAAAACCCCCCCCCCCCAAAATAAAAAACCCCCTAGCCTACAATAAACTACCAATGGTCCTTAAAAGGGCCTTTTGTGGGGCATTTCCCCAAAGAAATCAGCTCTTTTATCTGTAAAAAAAAATACAAACATCCCCCAACAGTAAAACCCACCACCCACACAACCAAACCCCCCAAATAAAATCCTTTCTAAAAAACCTAAACTCCCCATTGCCCTGAAAAGGGCATTTGGATGGGCATTGCCCTTAAAAGGGCATTTAGCTCTTTTACATGCCCTGACCCTAATCTAAAAATAAAACCCACCCAAAAAAAACTTAAATAAACCTAACACTAACCCCGACAATCCACTTACAGTTCTTGAAGTCCCGCTTGAAGGATCCATCCAGCCGGCGAAGCCCTCACCAAGCGGCAAGAAGTCTTCATCCAGACTGCATCTTCTATCTTCAATTTTCCGGCACGGAGCGGGTCCATCCTGAAGACATCCGGTGCAGAGCATCCTCTTCATACGGTCGCTGCCGTAAACTGGAACTTCAATGCAAGTAAAGTCATCCAAGATGGCGTCCCTTGCATTCCTATTGGCTGAAAATTTTCAATCAGCCAATAGGATTAGAGCTGCTAACATCCTATTGGCTGTTCCAATCAGTCAATAGGATTTGAGCAGCTCTCATCCTATTGGCTGTTCCAATCAGCCAATAGGATTGAGCTCTCATCCTATTTGCTGATTGGAACAGCCAATAGGATGAGAGCTCAATCCTATTGGCTGATTGCAACAGATAGGAGAGGGCGCCTGGATGAAGACTTCAAGCGGGACTTCAATAACTATAAGTGGATCGTCGGGGGTTAGTGTTAGTTTTTTTTAAGTTTTTTTTGGGTGGGTTTTATTTTTAGCTTAGGGTCTGGGCATGTAAAAGAGCTAAATGCCCTTCTAAGGGCAATACACATACTAATGCCCTTTTCAGGGCAATGGGGAGCTTAGTTTTTTTTAGATAGTTATTTTATTTGGGGGGTTGGTTGTGGGGGTGGTGGGTTTTACTGTTGGGGTGGTGTTTGTATTTTTCTTACAGGTAAAAGAGCTGATTTCTTTGGGGCAATGCCCCACAAAAGGCCCTTTTAAGGGCCATTAGTAGTTTATTGTAGGCTAGGGTTTTTTTTTTTTTTTTTGGCGGGGGGGTTATTTTGATAGGGCTATTAGATTAGCTGTAATTCTTTTTTATTTTTGATATTTTTTTATTTCTTGTAATTTAGTGTTTGTTTATTTATGTAATTTAGTTGTTTTTATTTTTAGTAATTTTAGTCTTTATTTTTTTTGTAATGTAAGGTTTTAGTGTAAGGCAGCTTAGGTTTTATTTCACAGGTAAGTTTGTATTTATTTTAACTAGGTAGTTAGTAAATAGTTAATAACTATTTACTAACTAGTATACCTAGTTAAAATAAATACAAACTTACCTGTGAAATAAAAATAAAATCTAAGCTAGCTACAATATAACTATTAGTTATATTGTAGCTAGCTTAGGTTTTATTTTACAGATAAGTTTGTATTTAGCTTAAAATAGGAATTATTTAGTTAATAATTGTAAGTTTAATTTAGCTGTATTTTAATTATGTTAAAATTTAGGGGGTGTTAGGCTTAGGGTTACATTAGGGTTAGGTTAATGGATTTATTTAGTGGTAGTAATGTGGGAGGTCAGAGGTTTAGGGGTTAATAGTATAGTGGCGGCGACATCGGGAGCAGCAGATTAGGGGTTAATAGTTTTATGTAGGTGGCGGCAATGTTAGGGGTGGCAGATTAGGGGTTAATAACTGTATGTAGGTGGCGGCAATATCGGGGGCGGAAGATTAGGGGTTAATAACTGTATGTAGGGGCGGCAATGTTGGGGGCGGCAGATTAGGGGTTAATAACTGTATGTAGGGGCGGCAGATTAGGGGTTAATAACGGTATGTAGGTGGCGGAGATGTGGGGGTGGCAGATTAGGGGTTAATAACTGTATGTAGGTGGCGGTGATGTCGGGGGTTGCATATTAGGGGTTAATAACTGTATGTAGTTGGCGGTAATGTCAGGGGTGGCAGATTAGGGGTGTTTAGACTCTGGGTTTATGTTAGGGTGTTAGGTTTAAACGTAACTTTTTCTTTCGCCATAGACATCAATGGGGCTGCATTACGGAGCTTTTCATTCCGCGATCGCAGATGTTAGGCTTCTTTTTTGCCGGCTCTCCCCATTGATGTCTATGGGGAAATCGTGCACGAGCACATAACAGCAGCGCTTGATTTCGGTGCAGTATGGAGCTCAACGCAGCCATATCGTCCGTACAAGCCTGCTTTTTTAAAACTTGTAATAGCAGCGTTATAGGGAGGTGAAATAACGCTGCTTTTGTGGCAGTCGTTAAAATCCCTATGGCGCTCAAAACTCGTAATCTAGCTGATTGTTTTTAAATGATTTGTAATAATTTGAACCTTTAGTAAAATCACAGTTTGCAGAAGAAGTCATGTTGGTTCCTGAGAAAGAAATACAAAATGAGTGGAGATATGTTTTGGCTTTAAAACAGAAATTCCCTGTGCTGCTCGGCCTGTAATTTAATTGCCATGTTAAGTTGCCTCGGCAATTTATGTAATTTCTGCTCCAGAAATAGGGTGTTCTTGTGCCCTGATCCTGGCTGCCACATTAGTTGACATTATATTTAGTGGCTGGGATATCCTGTAAATTACTGGCTTTGTTCTCTACTGCAAAAATAGTTTAACTTCCCTTTTCCTAAACAGTGTTATGTTCATTTTGTTTTTCTAGCTTCATTGGTTAAAGAACCACTCAGTGCAGTATAATTACATAAATAACACAAGTGCATAATAAAAAGACAATGCAATAACACTTACTCTAAATTTCAAATAAGCAGTAGATTTATTTTCTGACAAATTTATTTTTTCTCCCATTTTACGGCCCCCTGTATCATTTGACAGACATCATCCAATCACAGACTAGTATATGTATACCCTGTGAGCTTGTGCTCATGCTCAGTAGGATATATTTCCCCATAAAGTGTGAATATAAAAATTCTGGTGGAAAATTTGATAATGGAAGTAAATTGGAAAGTATCTTAAAACTACTGCTCTATCTGATTGAGAAAAGTTTATTTTGACTTGAGTGTCGCTTTAAGGTGGTTAAAGAACCACATTTTCTACAGCGCAACTAAAAAGAACACGCATACGCTGTCGGCATTTAACATTGCACAATTAGTTCTGGTGAACTGCTTGTGCAATGCCACCCCCTGCAGATTCGCGGCCAATCGGCCGCTAGCAGAGGGTGTCAATCAACCCAATCGTATTCGATCAGGTTGATTGCTGTCCACCACTCAGAGGTGGAGGACGAGTTAAGGAGCAACGGTCTTAAGACCGCTGCTTCCTAACTGCTGTTTCCGGCGAGCCTGAAGACTTGTGTGGAAACAGGGGGATTGGGGACATTCGGCCTTTGATAATTCGGCCCTGAAGTCTATTAATTTATATATTATGTAAACATTCCATAGCTAAACTGATTTATTTGTTTAGGAAGTATATATATATATATATATATGTGTGTTTCTTTGTAAGACATTTCCTTCCTTAATGGGATATTATAGGGGCAAGAACATTCTTTAAAGCATATGAAAGAGCAATAATTACATGTTAAAATCTTATTGCATGGAAGTGACATGGTAGTTAGTTTTTGTATGTGTATGATTTAATTTAAAAATGCACCTTTAATTTTTGGTACACTATCCGGCCACCAAGTGATATTACATTTAAGAGTTCCCTTCCCAGTAGAATTCAGCAATTATTTATTATTCTTACCGATTACATTGACAAAAGAACAGTATAGTGTTTCTAGCTTTCTCAGTAGGGCTCACGCACATTCTTTCCTGCTGTCATGCGGAAAATTTGCTGTCTTTTATTTTTAAATATGCAATAAAAAGTTAATTCTGTTATCACTAATGTACATATAATTACACATTTGCTGCTGATTTGCATTGCTTTGTGTGCCTACTTATGTGACTCACTCCAATTAACTTTCTATGCGGTTTAGTTTGTTGCCCAGTCTGCTTGAGCGCCTTTATAGCTCTGGTAATACACCAAGTTTCAAGCTACTTTCCTGGCGGAAGTCCCCAAGCCACCATACATAAATGGAATATTGGTTATAATGGCAAGCAGGAAATTGCAAAAACTGAGTGTTAATATATCTTCAATTCTAACTCTCTAGAATGACTCTGATACAATGTTCTGGAATAGGTCACTTGTGCTTCTACTATGGAGAAATATTCTGTGGTTTACCAACCTGCCTCCTCTCTACCAACAGGGGCAGAGGTCATTCATTCTTGTATGCTTGTTACATATTGTTATGAGCTGACCTGTGTAAACATATGCCTAGATTTAGAGTTCTGCGTTAGCCGTCAAAACCAGCGTTAGGGGGTCCTAACGCTGTTTTTTACTGCCCGCTGGTATTTAGAGTCAGTCAGGAAAGGGTCTAACGCTCACTTTCCAGCCGCGACTTTTCCATACCGCAGATCCCCTTACGCCATTTGCGTATCCTATCTTTTCAATGGGATCTTTCTAACGCCGGTATTTAGAGTCTTGGCGTTAGAAATCTAACGACAAGACTCCAGCCGCAGAGAAAAGCCAGGAGTTAAGAGCTTTCTGGGCTAACGCCGGTTCATAAAGCTCTTAACTACTTTGCTCTAAAGTACACTAACACCCATAAACTACCTATGTACCCCTAAACCGAGGTCCCCCCACATCGCCGCCACTCTATTAAATTTTTTTAATTCCTAATCTGCCGACCGCACACTGCCGCCACCTACATTATCCCTATGAACCCCTAATATGCTGCCCCTAACATTGCCGACCCCTACATAATATTTATTAACCCCTAATCTGCCCCCCCCAACGTCGCCGCTACCTACCTACAATTATTAACCCCTAATCTGCCGACCGGACCTCACCGCTACTATAATAAATGTATTAACCCCTAAAGCTAAGTCTAAACCTAACCCTAACACCCCCCTAAATTAAATATAATTTTAATCTAACGAAATAAATTAAATCTTATTAAATAAATTATTCCTATTTAAAGCTAAATACTTACCTTTAAAATAAACCCTAATATAGCTACAATATAAATAATAATTATATTGTAGCTATTTTAGGATTAATATTTATTTTACAGGCAACTTTGTACTTATTTTAACCAGGTACAATAGCTATTAAATAGTTAATAACTATTTAATAGCTACCTAGTTAAAATAAATACAAAATTACCTGTAAAATAAATCCTAACCTAAGTTACAATTAAACCTAACACTACACTATCAATAAATTAATTAAATAAACTATCTACAATTATCTACAATTAAATCAACTAAACTAAATTACAAAAAAACAAACACTAAATTACAAAAACAAAAAAACACTAAATTACAAAAAATAAAAAAGATTACAAGAATTTTAAACTAATTACACCTACTCTAAGCCCCCTAAAAAATAACAAAGCCCCCCAAAATAAAAAAAATGCCCTACCCTATTCTAAAATAAAAATTGTAAAGCTCTTTTACCTTACCAGCCCTTAAAAGGGCCTTTTGCGGGGCATGCCCCAAAGAATTCTGCTCTTTTGACTGTAAAAAAAAACATACAATACCCCCCCCCCAACATTACAACCCACCACCCACATACCCCTAATCTAACCCAAACCCCCCTTAAATAAACCTAACACTAAGCCCCTGAAGATCTCCCTACCTTGTCTTCACCACGCCAGGTATCACCGATCCGTCCAGAAGAGGGTCAGATGTCTTCATCGTATCCAGCAAGAAGAGCTCCTCCAGAGGGTCCAAAGTCTTCCTCCTATCCGGGCAGAAGAGGACATCCGGACCGGCAGACATCTTCATCCAAGCGGCATCTTCTATCTTCTTCTATCCGGCGCGGAGCGGGTCCATCTTCAAGCAGCCGACGCGGAGCCATCCTTCTTCACCGAGGGACTAACGACGAATGAAGGTTCCTTAAGGGACGTCATCCAAGATTCAATCAGCCAATCAGATTCAAGTTCAATCGGATTGGCTGATCCAATCAGCCAATCAGATTGAGCTCGCATTCTATTGGCTGATTGGAACAGCCAATAGAATGCTAGCTCAATCTGATTGGCTGATTGGATCAGCCAATCGGATTGAACTTCAATCTGATTGGCTGATTCCATCAGCCAATCATATTATTCCTACCTTAATTCCGATTGGCTGATAGAATCCTATCAGCCAATCGGAATTCGAGGGACGCCATCTTGGATGATGTCATTTAAAGGAACCTTCATTAGGCGGGAGTTCGTCGTGGAGGAAGGATGTTCCGCGTCGGCGGGATGAAGATGGAGCCTGAAGAAAGAAGATTGAAGATGCCGCTTGAAAGAAGACTTCAGCCGGATGGAAGACCTCTTCAGCCCCCGCTTGGATGAAGACTTTTAACCCGGATGATGGACCTCTTCAGCCCCCGCTTGGATGAAGACTTCAGCTGGATGATGGACCTCTTCAGCCCCCACTTGGATGAAGACATCGCCCGGATTGGATGAAGAATTCGGCATGGCTGAGTGAAGACGACTCAAGGTAGGAAGATCTTCAGGGGGGTAGTGTTAGGTTTTTTTAAGGGGGTTTGGGTGGGTTAGAGTAGGGGTGTGTGGGTGGTGGGTTTTAATGTTGGGGGGGTTGTATTTTTATTTTACAGGCAAAAGAGCAGAATTCTTTGGGGCATGCCCCGCAAAAGGCCCTTTTAAGGGCTGATAATGTAATAGAGCTGGTATCTTTTAAATGTAGAATAGGGTAGGGAATTTTATTTTGGGGGGCTTTGTTATTTTATTAGTGGGCTTAGAGTAGGTGTAATTATCTTAAAATTGTTGTAATATTTTTATAATGTTTGTAAATTATTTTTTTATTTTTTGTAACTTAGTTCTTTTTTTATTTTTTGTACTTTAGTTAGTGTATTTATTTGTATTTATTTGTAGGTATTTGTATTTAATTTATTTAATTTATTTAATGATAGTGTAGAGTTAGGTTTAATTGTAACATAGGTTAGGATTTATTTTACAGGTAATTTTGTATTTATTTTAACTAGGTAGCTATTAAATAGTTATTAACTATTTAATAGCTATTGTACCTGGTTAAAATAAATACAAAGTTGCCTGTAAAATAAATATGAATCCTAAAATAGCTACAATATAATTATTCGTTATATTGTAGCTATATTAGGGTTTATTTTACAGGTAAGTATTTAGCTTTAAATAGGAATAATTTATTTAATAAGATTTAATTTATTTTGTTAGAATAAAATTATATTTAACTTAGGGGGGTGTTAGTGTTAGGGTTATACTTGAAGTTAGGTGTTGGCGATGTTAGGGAGGGCAGATTAGGGGTTAATACTATTTATTATAGGGTTTTTGAGGCGGGAGTGAGGCGGATTAGGGGTTAATAACTTTATTATAGTAGCGGTGAGGTCCGGTCGGCAGATTAGGGGTTAATAATTGTAGGTAGGTGGCGGCGACGTTGGGGGCGGCAGATTAGGGGTTAATAAATATAATATAGGGGTCGGCGGTGTTAGGGGCAGCAGATTAGGGGTACATAGGGATAACATAGATTGCGGCGGTGTACGGAGCGGCAGATTAGGTGTTAAAAAAAATATGCAGGGGTCATCGATAGCAGGAGTGGCAGATTTGGGGTTAATAAGTGTAAGGTTAGGGGTGTTTAGACTCGGGGTACATGTTAGGGTGTTAGGTGCAGACTTAGGAAGTGTTTCCCCATAGGAAACAATGGGGCTGCGTTTTTTTTTTCAGCTCAAACTGCCCCATTGTTTCCTATGGGGGAATCGTGCATGAGCACGTTTTTGAAGCTGGCCGCGTCTGTAAGCACCGCTGGTATTTAGAGTTGCAGTGGCGGTAAATATGCCTGTACGCTCCCTTTTTGGAGCTTAACGCAGCTCTTCTGTGAACTCTAAATACCAGCGGTATTTAAAAGGTGCGGGGGGAAAAATACACGCGTAGCTAACGCACCCCTTTGGCCGCAGAACTCTAAATCTAGCCGATAGTTATTTAAAGGAAAGTGCATAACAATACATTTGTTTTCTTTAGTTATTCCAGAACCTGAAAACTTCCCTGGAGACTCTAGAGGTGAATTATCTGTCCACCAAAGAGAAACATCGGGAGCTGCAGCTTCAGATTTACAGGACGGGATCACTAACTGTTGGAGACTTTGATTTGGAAAGGTCTGATTTGGGTTCACCATTGCAGCCTAAGTGCTTCATCATAAATGTAAATTTTATGATGTTTTTGTTATCCCTATAGAGAAAACATTCCTGCAACCATTAAAGGGCCAATTCGTTAGAGCATGACATTTTACAACTATCAACCTTACGCTACTGTGAGTTTAACCCCTGAAAAGCAGTGCTCTGCAGGTTCCAAGCGACACTTCTGCTGTGTGGTTAACCTCTTTCCATGGGTTAAATAAACAGTAGTGCAGGGTTGATACTAGTGGTAATTTTTCAGCTTATATGGCCCTTTAATAATGGTAACATAAAATAAATATTAATACGCTAAACTGCTGGCAACAAGAATAAACAAACTCTTCCCCACTCTTATCCACACTGACCAGGTAGGCTTTATCTCTGGTAGAGAAGCCCAAGTTAATACCATCAGTGTACTACAAACTCTGTTCTCTGACACCACCTCCAAAACACCCCTAATCCTGCTTTCTATAGACGCAGAAAAGGCCTTTGACAGGGTGGACTGGGATTTCCCCTAGTTCACTCTGTTGAAGTTTGGATTTACCAATACATTAATCATCCGCATAAAAGCACTGTATAATAATCCAACTGCTAGTATTAATGCTAATAATACTCTTTCTAAAAAAAAACATAAGGAATGGAATGCGTCAAAGATGCCCCCTTTCTCCCCTACTGGAGGTGTTGGCAACACGAGTTAGAAATAACAATCAAATACAGGGTATCTCCTTTGGACCTGCCCATCAAAAATGCCTGCTTTATGCAGACGATATTATATTTACGCTTCGCTCGCCGAATACTTCATTACATTCCCTCCTCAAAGAACTTGAAGAATATAAATGTGTTTTAAATTTTTCTATTAACATGGAGAAATCAGTATTAATGCCTCTAAACATTACTGAGAATGAATCCCAATATCTCACATCACATACCACTTTCCAGATCAAAAAGAAAATACACTATTTAGGTATTGACATATCCCCTAGTCAGACTGATTTATATGATCTTAATTACATCCCCCTTCAAAAATAAACCCCAAATTCCCTTGAAACATGGCACAAACAAGGTCATCTCTCTTGGATGGGATGTATTAACGCAATAAAAATGAATCTTCTCCCTAAATATCTATATCTTTTTTAGGTTCTCCCCCTTGATCGATCCCTTCACTATTTGATGAAACATCAAAACATGTTCGAGTTATTTATTTGGGCACAAAAAAGAGCTAGAGTAACCAAAAATACCTTATACCTTAGCAGGGAACACGGTGGCTTGGGAGCTCCAAAATCTACTAGAATAAATCTTCCCACATAGCGCAAATTACTGCATGGAAACACTCTTAACCCGGAAAACCCTGGGTACAATTAGAATCCTTCTTAACCAGGGGAGTTAACCTTGGAGAACTGTGCTGGATCCCACCCAAACTCAGACCTCTGGAGGCCAGCACAAACTATTATGTAGCGGCTACACTGCGAACATGGGACAAAATTTTAACCTCCAATAAATCGATTTTGAGTCAGCCATCCACCCCCACCCCTCTCCTAAACAACCCTTTCCTCCTTCAACCTGGATCCCTACAGACACCGGTTATCGCAGGTACACCTATAAATATCCCACTACACTCGATACTAAATAAAGGCCTAATCTGTTCCCAGATGGAATTATCTAAAAATTTAGGACCCCCCTTCCACTGCTGGTTACCCTACCTACAGGCGAGACATGCCTTACTCAACAACTCTTTTAGAACAGATCTCACTAGACCCCTCAGCCCCCTGAAAGTTCTATGTAAAACCCCCTCAATAGCCAGATCCCATATCTCTATAATATACAAACTACTCAGAGGCTCATTCCCTAACAAAAAAAAAATCTATATGATAAAATGGGAAAAATAATTAAATATTACCTTGACAGACACCCAATGGAGTCATATTTTCGTAGAGACCAAAAAATGTTCTATATCATTAGCTATAGCAGAAATGAACTACAAACTGATTTCCAGATGATACCTAACCCCACATCGTCTTCACAGTATCTTCCCAAACTCCTTCTTCCTTATATTGGAGGCACTGTGGAGGAACGGGCACCTTATCCCACATCTGGTGGTACTGCCCCCTATTGCAAACCTACTGGGACGCTATCAATATATGCATTAATATAACCCTGGGTTCATCAATAAAACTCTCACCTACTATAGTTTTGTTAAATGACACTCCCTCTATCCATTGCCTATATCGAAAAAAAACTACTCCAATGCATGCTTAATTGTGCCAGACGATTAATACCCAGACTCGGGAAGAAAACTCAAACCCCCAGTTTTGCCATGTGTATAAGAGAAGTAGATCACGTTCTATCTTTAGAAAAAATACATTACACCTTTATAGGCAAACAAGATTTTATTGCAGACATCTTATACATATGGGAGCAAAAGATGCCATAAATCATTATAAATCTTTAACAATTAGCATGATGTGTTATACAAAGATAACAACATGAATGTATTACGATGTTTATATTAAGTAGTTCACTCTTCGTTAATTTCAAGTTATATTGTATTGTTTAAATGTTTGTTACTTGTTGCTGAGATATGTAGAAACCTCTCAGCCGATGAAGATCTTCTTTGAGCAAAGTATGTAAACCAACTATGCAAACGTGGACACTCAGGGGCATATGTTTCAAGCTCCGAATGGAGCTTGATGCCCCGTGTTTCTGGCGAGCCTGCAGGCTCGCCAGAAACAGCAGTTATGAAGCAGTGGTCACAAAGACCGCTGCTCCATAACCAGTCTGCCTGCTCTGAGCAGGCGGACAGACTTCGCCGGAAATCAACCCGATCGAGTATGATCGGGTTGATTGACACCCCCCTGCTGGCTGCCTATTGGCCGCGAGTCTGCAGGGGGCGGCATTGCACCAGCAGCTCTTGTGAGCTGCTGGTGCAATGCTGAATACAGCGAGCGTATTGCTCGCCGTATTCAGCGAGGTCTGTCAGACCTGATCCGCACTGTCGGATCAGGTCCGACAGAACTTGATAACTAGAAGCCTCAGACTAAAAGAGAAACCACAAGATCTAAAGGATTGTGATGTGTTTTTAATTGATCACCTGTTTTTCTTTAGCTTGTTTTTGAATGTCAAAAATAATTGTAAAAATGCAATTATTGTACACTTGTTGAAAAAAACCCTCAATAAAACATTTAATTTAAAAAACAAACAAACTATTAATATTTATATAACTGACAAAACACCATTCTTTTCTAAAATTAATTTAGCTTTTTCTTCTGTCCCCAGGGAGGTAGAAGGAGAAATCTTCAGGCTGGGGATGCTATTGGATGACATTCAGGAACAAATAACTAAAAGTAAATCTAGTGTCTCTGCAGCCATTGTGCTCCCATTGGTATCATCTGAGCAAATGCCACCTGCTGAGGTAACCCGTCCCTCTCACATACTCTGCCATGACACAATCTATCATTTTGTAACTATATCTACTGAGAGTTTAAGAATTTCCACAATGGCTGTCTTTGGTCTTTAAAGGGACAGTTCATGATTCACATAGAACACACAATCTTAAACAGCTTTCCAATTTACTTCTATAATCACATTAGTTTTTTTCTGTTGGTATCGTTTGATGAAGAGTAGCTAGGTAGGCTGAAGGGAGCTTAGGAGCATGCACATGTCTTTAGCAGTCTATGGCAGCAGTGTTTGTACTATGTATAACATTGCGATAAACATTGTTATAAACACCTCTGCCAGATGGCTAAAGACACGTGCACACTCCTGAGCTCAGAATAGATAATAGAAGTAAATTGGAAAGTTGTTAAAAATGTTATGTTTTATTAACCTAATATTATTATCCTTGTTGCTATTATTATTTTATGAATTATTTATTTACATATGTTGGATGTTAATGTGATTATATGGGATTATTTGCTTTCAGTAATGTAGTATAGTAGGGCTGTATGGAAATATCAGAGAAGATTCACTTTAGCCGAGGGAGATATCACTGTCTTGTGACTTTCAGGAAGATAATATTTCTTCTGTTAAGTGTGATCAGTCCACGGGTCATCATTACTTCTGGGATATTACTCCTCCCCAACAGGAAGTGCAAGAGGATTCACCCAGCAGAGCTGCATATAGCTCCTCCCCTCTACGTCACTCCCAGTCATTCTCTTGCACCCAGCGACTAGATAGGATGTGTGAGAGGACTATGGTGATTATACTTAGTTTTTATCTTCAATCAAGAGTTTGTTATTTTAAAATAGCACCGGAGTGTGTTATTATCTCTCTGGCAGAGTTTGAAGAAGAATCTACCAGAGTTTTTGTTATGATTTTAGCCGGAGTAGTTAAGATCATATTGCTGTTTCTCGGCCATCTGAGGAGAGGTAAACTTCAGATCAGGGGACAGCGGGCAGATGAATCTGCATAGAGGTATGTAGCAGTTTTTATTTTCTGATAATGGAATTGATGAGAAAATCCTGCCATACCGATATAATGTCATGTATGTATACTTTACACTTCAGTATTCTGGGGAATGGTACTTCACTAGAATTACACTGTAAGAAATACATAAAGCTGTTTAATAACTAGAGATTATGTTTAACGTTTTTGCTGGAATGTAAAATCGTTTTCATTTACTGAGGTACTGAGTGAATAAATGTTTGGGCACTATTTTTCCACTTGGCAGTTGCTTAATCTGTTTTCTGACAGTTTCTGTTCTCCCTCACTGCTGTGTGTGAGGGGGAGGGGCCGTTTTTTGGCGCTTTTACTACGCATCAAATATTTCAGTCAGCAACTCATTGTATTCCCTGCATGATCCGGTTCATCTCTACAGAGCTCAGGGGTCTTCAAAACTTATTTTGAGGGAGGTAATTTCTCTCAGCAGAGCTGTGAGAATTGTAGTTTGACTGAGATAAAAAAACGTTTATTCTGTAATTTGTTTCCTGCTTTCAGAATTTGTTATCTTTGCTAATGGGATTAAACCTTTGCTAAAGTTGTGTTGTTTACAAGGATTGAGGCTATAACTGTTTCAATTTATTAATTTTCAACTGTCATAGATCTTCTGTGCTTCTTAAAGGCACAGTACGTTTTAATATTATTCTAATTGAATTGTATTTTCAAGTTGCAAGTTTATTTGCTAGTGTGTTAAACATGTCTGATTCAGAGGATGATACCTGTGTCATTTGTTGCAATGCCAAAGTGGAGCCCAATAGAAATTTATGTACTAACTGTATTGATGCTACTTTAAATAAAAGTCAATCTGTACAAATTGAACAAATTTCACCAAACAACGAGGGGAGAGTTATGCCGACTAACTCGCCTCACGTGTCAGTACCTACATCTCCCGCTCAGAGGGAGGTGCGTGATATTGTAGCGCCGAGTACATCTGGGCGGCCATTACAAATCACATTACAGGATATGGCTACTGTTATGACTGAGGTTTTGGCTAAATTACCAGAACTAAGAGGTAAGCGTGATCACTCTGGGGTGAGAACAGAGTGCGCTGATAATATTAGGGCCATGTCAGACACTGCGTCACAGGTGGCAGAACATGAGGACGGAGAACTTCATTCTGTGGGTGACGGTTCTGATCCAAACAGACTGGATTCAGATATTTCAAATTTTAAATTTAAACTGGAAAACCTCCGTGTATTACTAGGGGAGGTGTTAGCGGCTCTGAATGATTGTAACACAGTTGCAATACCAGAGAAAATGTGTAGGTTGGATAAATATTTTGCGGTACCGACGAGTACTGAGGTTTTTCCTATACCTAAGAGACTTACTGAAATTGTTACTAAGGAGTGGGATAGACCCGGTGTGCCGTTCTCACCCCCTCCGATATTTAGAAAAATGTTTCCAATAGACGCCACCACAAGGGACTTATGGCAAACGGTCCCTAAGGTGGAGGGAGCAGTTTCTACCTTAGCTAAGCGTACCACTATCCCGGTGGAGGATAGCTGTGCTTTTTCAGATCCAATGGATAAAAAGTTAGAGGGTTACCTTAAGAAAATGTTTGTTCAACAAGGTTTTATATTGCAACCCCTTGCATGCATTGCGCCGATCACGGCTGCAGCGGCATTCTGGATTGAGTCTCTGGAAGAGAACATTGGTTCAGCTACTCTGGACGACATTACGGACAGGCTTAGAGTCCTTAAACTAGCTAATTCATTCATTTCGGAGGCCGTAGTACATCTTACTAAACTTACGGCGAAGAATTCAGGATTCGCCATTCAGGCACGCAGGGCGCTGTGGCTAAAATCCTGGTCAGCTGATGTTACTTCTAAGTCTAAATTGCTTAATATACCTTTCAAAGGGCAGACCTTATTCGGGCCCGGGTTGAAAGAGATTATTGCTGACATTACAGGAGGTAAAGGCCATGCCCTGCCTCAGGACAAAGCCAAAGCCAAGACTAGACAGTCTAATTTTCGTTCCTTTCGTAATTTCAAAGCTGGAGCAGCATCAACTTCCTCTGCACCAAAACAGGAAGGAGTTGTTGCTCGCTACAGACAAGGCTGGAAACCTAACCAGTCCTGGAACAAGGGCAAGCAGGCTAGGAAACCTGCTGCTGCCCCTAAAACAGCATGAATTGAGGGCCCCCGATCCGGGATCGGATCTAGTGGGGGGCAGACTTTCTCTCTTCGCCCAGGCTTGGGCAAGAGATGTTCAGGATCCCTGGGCGCTAGAGATAATATCTCAGGGATACCTTCTGGACTTCAAATACTCTCCTCCAAGAGAGAGATTTCATCTGTCAAGATTGTCAACAATCCAGACAAAGAAAGAGGCGTTTCTACGCTGCGTACAAGAGCTCTTGTTAATGGGAGTAATCCATCCAGTTCCACGATCGGAACAGGGACAGGGGTTTTACTCAAATCTGTTTGTGGTTCCCAAAAAAGAGGGAACTTTCAGACCAATCCTGGACTTAAAGATCCTAAACAAATTCCTAAGAGTTCCATCGTTCAAGATGGAGACTATTCGGACAATTTTACCTATGATCCAAGAGGGTCAGTACATGACCACTGTAGATTTAAAAGATGCTTACCTTCACATACCGATTCACAAAGATCATTATCGGTACCTAAGGTTTGCCTTCCTAGACAGGCATTACCAGTTTGTGGCTCTTCCATTCGGATTGGCTACAGCTCCAAGAATCTTCACAAAGGTTCTGGGTGCTCTTCTGGCGGTACTAAGACCGCGGGGAATCTCGGTAGCTCCATACCTAGACGACATTCTGATACAAGCTTCAGGCTTTCAAACTGCCAAGTCTCATACAGAGTTAGTGCTGGCATTTCTAAGGTCACATGGATGGAAGATGAACGAAAAGAAAAGTTCACTCGTTCCACTCACAAGAGTTCCCTTCCTGGGGACTCTTATAGATTCTGTAGAAATGAAGATTTACCTGACAGAGGACAGGCTAACAAGACTTCAAAGTGCTTGCCGCACCCTTCATTCCATTCAACACCCGTCAGTGGCTCAATGCATGGAGGTAATCGGCTTAATGGTAGCGGCAATGGACATAGTACCCTTTGCACGCTTACACCTCAGACCACTGCAACTGTGCATGCTAAGTCAGTGGAATGGGGATTACTCAGACTTATCCCCTTCTCTGAATCTGGATCAAGAGACCAGAAATTCTCTTCTATGGTGGCTTTCTCGGCCACATCTGTCCAGGGGGATGCCATTCAGCAGACCAGACTGGACAATTGTAACAACAGACGCCAGCCTTCTAGGTTGGGGTGCCGTCTGGAATTCTCTGAAGGCTCAGGGACAATGGAGTCAGGAGGAGAGTCTCCTGCCAATAAACATTCTGGAATTGAGAGCAGTTCTCAATGCCCTCCTGGCTTGGCCCCAGTTGACAACTCGGGGGTTCATCAGGTTTCAGTCGGACAACATCACGACTGTAGCTTACATCAACCATCAGGGAGGGACAAGAAGCTCCCTAGCTATGATGGAAGTATCAAAGATAATTCTCTGGGCAGAGTCTCACTCTTGCCACCTGTCAGCAATCCACATCCCGGGAGTGGAGAACTGGGAGGCGGATTTCTTAAGTCGTCAGACTTTTCATCCGGGGGAGTGGGAACTTCATCCGGAGGTCTTTGCCCAAATACTGCGACGTTGGGGCAAACCAGAGATAGATCTCATGGCGTCTCGACAGAACGCCAAGCTTCCTCGTTACGGGTCCAGATCCAGGGATCCAGGAGCAGTCCTGATAGATGCTCTGACAGCACCTTGGGACTTCAGGATAGCTTACGTGTTTCCACCCTTCCCGTTGCTTCCTCGATTGATTGCCAGAATCAAACAAGAGAGAGCATCAGTGATTCTAATAGCACCTGCGTGGCCACGCAGGACTTGGTATGCAGACCTGGTGGACATGTCATCCTGTCCACCTTGGTCTCTACCTCTGAAACAGGACCTTCTGATACAGGGTCCCTTCAAACATCAAAATCTAACTTCTCTGAAGCTGACTGCTTGGAAATTGAACGCTTGATTTTATCAAGACGTGGGTTTTCTGAGTCAGTTATTGATACCTTAATACAGGCTAGGAAACCTGTTACCAGAAAGATTTACCATAAGATATGGCGTAAATACCTATATTGGTGTGAATCCAAAGGTTACTCTTGGAGTAAGGTTAGGATTCCTAGGATATTGTCTTTTCTACAAGAAGGTTTAGAAAAGGGTTTATCTGCTAGTTCATTAAAGGGACAGATCTCAGCTCTGTCCATTCTGTTACACAAACGTCTGTCAGAAGTTCCTGACGTCCAGGCTTTTTGTCAGGCTTTGATCAGGATTAAGCCTGTGTTTAAAACTGTTGCTCCACCATGGAGTTTAAACCTTGTTCTTAATGTTTTACAGGGCGTTCCGTTTGAACCCCTTCATTCCATTGATATAAAGTTGTTATCTTGGAAAGTTCTATTTTTAATGGCTATTTCCTCGGCTCGAAGAGTCTCTGAATTATCAGCCTTACATTGTGATTCTCCTTATTTGATTTTTCATTCGGATAAGGTAGTCCTGCGTACTAAACCTGGGTTCTTACCTAAGGTAGTTACTAACAGGAATATCAATCAAGAGATTGTTGTTCCTTCTTTATGCCCAAATCCTTCTTCAAAGAAGGAACGTCTACTGCACAACCTGGATGTAGTCCGTGCTCTAAAATTTTACTTACAGGCAACTAAGGAATTTCGACAAACGTCTTCTCTGTTTGTCATTTACTCTGGGCAGAGGAGAGGTCAAAAAGCTTCCGCTACCTCTCTTTCTTTTTGGCTTCGTAGCATAATTCGTTTAGCTTATGAGACTGCTGGACAGCAGCCTCCTGAAAGAATTACAGCTCATTCTACTAGAGCTGTGGCTTCCACTTGGGCCTTCAAGAATGAGGCATCTGTTGAACAGATTTGCAAGGCTGCAACTTGGTCTTCGCTTCATACTTTTTCCAAATTTTACAAATTTGACACTTTTGCTTCATCGGAGGCTATTTTTGGGAGAAAGGTTCTTCAGGCAGTGGTTCCTTCTGTATAAAGAGCCTGCCTATCCCTCCCGTCATCCGTGTACTTTTGCTTTGGTATTGGTATCCCAGAAGTAATGATGACCCGTGGACTGATCACACTTAACAGAAGAAAACATAATTTATGCTTACCTGATAAATTCCTTTCTTCTGTAGTGTGATCAGTCCACGGCCCGCCCTATTTTTAAAGCAGGTAAATATTTTTTAATTTATACTCCAGTCACTACTTCACCCTTGGCTTTTCCTTTCTCGTTGGTCCTTGGTCGAATGACTGGGAGTGACGTAGAGGGGAGGAGCTATATGCAGCTCTGCTGGGTGAATCCTCTTGCACTTCCTGTTGGGGAGGAGTAATATCCCAGAAGTAATGATGACCCGTGGACTGATCACACTACAGAAGAAAGGAATTTATCAGGTAAGCATAAATTATGTTTTGTTTGTTACTAAACATTCAAATAATAAAGATGAAAATATTTAGTAAGATGAAAAAAACAATTTGTTGTTGTGAAAGGTTTTTATTTTTGGAAATAAAATAATACAAATTGTGTTTTGAGGAAAACAGGTTTTAACAAAGGATAGCAATAAGATCACAGCAGAAATCACAAACATGCCCATGACCAGGATCTCTGATACCACCATGAACTATACAGACCCTGAACAAGAGGTCCCTAGCTCCCTGGTCTGGTGTCAGTAAGTTATACACACACTAATGTATCCTCAAAGTATAGTCTAATATGTGTTTAAATATTATATCTATCTATCTATCTATCTATCCAGTATCTATTTATCTATACAGTATCTATCCATCTATATATCTATCTATCTATCTATCTATCTCTATCTACCTACCTATCTATCTATCTATACAGTATCTATTTATCTATACAGTATCCATCTATATATCTATCTATCTCTATCTACCTATCTATCTATCTATCTATCTATCTATGTCTGATGTACTGTATTCGCATGTACAAATTGCTGGCAGCAGACATTACCTAGAAATACAATGTGTCCATTACAGCTGCCTATAAATACAACATTATTACATCTCAGCTTCTGCCATAACTACACAACAATCCAATAATCACACGTTATAATAATAGCACCCAATAATCATATCAGGACAATAACAGAGCTCAGGAAAAATATGCACAAGGTGATCAGAATGATAAAGATAATAATTCAATGCAACAAATATAGCGAGTACCAAAATGTTTAATCGTGTGGTTGATCACAATCGTTTAGAAAAATATATCAAATGATTTATCTACAGATTCCCCATAGACTTTAAAAAAGATGTAAAGAAAAGCGCCTCATAGTGCAGTTTATCCAAAGTAAATTTTCAGTGAATACAAAGGAATATATCTATCAAGCTCCGTATGGAGCTTGATGCCCCGTGTTTCTGGTGAGCCTGCAGACTCGCCAGAAACAGCAGTTATGAAGCAGCGGTCACAAAGACCGCTGCTCCATAACCTGTCCGTCTGCTCTGAGCAGGCGGACAGACATCGCCGGAAATCAACCCGATCGAGTATGATCGGGTTGATTGACACCTCCCTGCTGGCGGCCCATTGGCCGCGAGTCTGCAGGGGGCGGCGTTGCACCAGCAGCTCTTGTGAGCTGCTGGTGCAATGCTGAATACGGAGAGCGTATTGCTCTCCGCATTCAGCGAGGTCTGGCGGACCTGATCCACACTGTCGGATCAGGTCCGCAAGACCTTTGTTAAATAGGGGCCAAAGTTTCTAACAAGTGACTACTTACAAGGGTGTGTGCACTAATAAAGTGCAATATGCGCAGGCTTTGCAATCTCCAGCTGACTGATTGGGGCAAGGTCTCCATCAGATTTCAGTAGACTGCATATTGGATGTTGTAGCCTCTAAAAATATAAAGGACACAGAACTTATCCTAGTGCAGGTTAAACTTTTAACAGAATGATTCCAAGAAAATATACAAAATGGTACTCACATTCCAGTTTGCACAATGAAACCGTGCAAGCAAGACAGGCTGTCTGAATCAGGTCTCCCTGGATTGTTCTTTCAAATGGTTTGAATAAGTGGTGTAAAGTGCTCCAAAGTGAAAATGTAGTTAAAAGGCAGACTACTTAAAATCACAGATTTATTTTAAAACATGCAATGCGTTTCTCAGCTGACGAGCAGTTTCATCAGGCTACACTCTTGTGAGTGTCACTTGTGAGCAACTTTGTATTCACTGGAAATGTATTTTATATAAACTGCAATATGAGGCGCTCTTCTTTACATCTTTTTTAGATTCTTCTTGCAAGTCCAATCCTGCCAGAAGAAGAGCAGAACTTTTAAAAGACAACTTCATTGTTTCTTTATTTTAATTTTTATTATTTTTTATTTTTCACAATGATTGATGTTATAACAATTGTATTGTATACACATGATTGCACATAACTGCACGTGTTCCCATTGTTATTATCTTTTAGATTCACACTTACGGCTAGATTTGGAGTTTTGTCGGTAAAGACCCGCGTAGCTAACGCCGGCTTTTTTCTGGCCGCACCATAAAAATAACTCTGGTATTGAGAGTCCACATAAAGGCTGCGTTAGGCTCCAAAAAAGGAGCGTAGAGCATATTTAACGCAGCTTCAACTCTTGATACCAGAGTTGCTTACGGACGCGGCCAGCCTCAAAAACGTGCTCGTGCACGATTCTCCCATAGAAAACAATGGGGCTGTTTGAGCTGAAAAAAAAACTAACACCTGCAAAAAAGCCGCGTTCAGCTCCTAACGCAGCCCCATTGTTTGCTATGGGGAAACACTTCCTACGTCTGCACCTAACACCCTAACATGTACCCCGAGTCTAAACACCCCTAACCTTACACTTATTAACCCCTAATCTGCTGCCCCCACTATCGCTGACCCCTGCATATTATTATTAACCCTTAATCTGCCGCTCCGTAAACCGCCGCTACTTACATTATCCCTATGTACCCCTAATCTGCTGCCCTAACATCGCCGACCCCTATATTATATTATTAACCCCTAATCTGCCCCCCACAACGTCGCCTCCACCTGCCTACACTTATTAACCCCTAATCTGCCGACCGGACCTGAGCGCTACTATAATAAAGTTATTAACCCCTAATCCGCCTCACTAACCCTATAATAAATAGTATTAACCCCTAATCTGCCCTCCCTAACATCGCCGACACCTAACTTCAATTATTAACCCCTAATCTGCCGACTGGAGCTCACCGCTATTCTAATAAATGTATTAACCCCTAAAGCTAAGTCTAACCCTAACACTAACACCCCCCTAAATTAAATATAATTTACATCTAACGAAATTAATTATCTCTTATTAAATAAATTATTTCTATTTAAAGATAAATACTTACCTGTAAAATAAATCCTAATATAGCTACAATATAAATTATAATTATATTATAGCTATTTTAGGATTAATATTTATTTGACAGGCAACTTTGTAATTATTTTAACCAGGTACAATAGCTATTAAATAGTTAAGAACTATTTAATAGCTACCTAGTTAAAATAATTACAAAATTACCTGTAAAATAAATCCTAACCTAAGTTACAATTAAACCTAACACTATACTATCATTAAATTAATTAAATAAACTACCTACAATTACCTACAATTAACCTAACACTACACTATCAATAAATTAATTAAATACAATTCCTACAAATAAATACAATTAAATAAACTAGCTAAAGTACAAAAATTAAAAAAGAACTAAGTTACAAAAAATAAAAAAATATTTACAAACATAAGAAAAATATTACAACAATTTTAAACTAATTACACCTACTCTAAGCCCCCTAATAAGATAACAAAGACCCCCAAAATAAAAAAATGCCCTACCCTATTCTAAATTACTAAAGTTCAAAGCTCTTTTACCTTACCAGCCCTGAACAGGGCCCTTTGCGGGGCATGCCCCAAGAAGTTCAGCTCTTTTGCCTGTAAAAAAAAAAACATACAATAACCCCCCCAACATTACAACCCACCACCCACATACCCCTAATCTAACCCAAACCCCCCTTAAATAAACCTAACACTAAGCCCCCTGAAGATCTTCCTACCTTATCTTCACCATACCAGGTTCACCGATCCATCCTGAAGAGCTCCTCCGATGTCCTGATCCAAGCCCAAGCGGGGGGCTGAAGAGGTCCATGATCCGGCTGAAGTCTTCATCCAAGTGGGAGCTGAAGAGGTCCATGATCCGGATGAAGTCTTCATCCAAGCGGGAGCTGAAGAGGTCCATGATCCGGATGAAGTCTTCTATCAAGGGCATCTTCAATCTTCTTTCTTCCGGATCCATCTTGCAGACCTCCGACGCGGAACATCCTCTTCTCCCGACGCCTACTAGCCGAATGACGGTTCCTTTAAGGGACGTCATCCAAGATGGCGTCCCTCGAATTCCGATTGGCTGATAGGATTCTATCAGCCAATCAGAATTAAGGTAGGAATATTCTGATTGGCTGATGGAATCAGCCAATCAGAATCAAGTTCAATCCGATTGGCTGATCCAATCAGCCAATCAGATTGAGCTCGCATTCTATTGGCTGTTCCGATCAGCCAATAGAATGTAAGCTCAATCTGATTGGCTGATTGGATCAGCCAATCGGATTGAACTTGATTCTGATTGGCTGATTCCATCAGCCAATCAGAATATTCCTACCTTAATTCCGATTGGCTGATAGAATCCTATCAGCCAATCGGAATTCGAGGGACGCCATCTTGGATGACGTCCCTTAAAGGAACCGTCATTCGGCTAGTAGGCGTCGGGAGAAGAGGATGTTCCGCGTCGGAGGTCTGCAAGATGGATCCGGAAGAAAGAAGATTGAAGATGCCGTTGATAGAAGACTTCATCCGGATCATGGACCTCTTCAGCTCCCGCTTGGATGAAGACTTCATCCGGATCATGGACCTCTTCAGCTCCCGCTTGGATGAAGACTTCAGCCGGATCATGGACCTCTTCAGCCCCCCGCTTGGGCTTGGATCAGGACATCGGAGGAGCTCTTCAGGACGGATCGGTGAACCTGGTATGGTGAAGATAAGGTAGGAAGATCTTCAGGGGCTTAGTGTTAGGTTTATTTAAGGGGGGTTTGGGTTAGATTAGGGGTATGTGGGTGGTGGGTTGTAATGTTGGGGGGGGGGTATTGTATGTTTTTTTTTTTACAGGCAAAAGAGCTGAACTTCTTGGGGCATGCCCCGCAAAGGGCCCTGTTCAGGGCTGGTAAGGTAAAAGAGCTTTGAACTTTAGTAATTTAGAATAGGGTAGGGCATTTTTTATTTTGGGGGTCTTTGTTATTTTATTAGGGGGCTTAGAGTAGGTGTAATTAGTTTAAAATTGTTGTAATATTTTTCTTATGTTTGTAAATATTTTTTTATTTTTTGTAACTTAGTTCTTTTTTATTTTTTGTACTTTAGCTAGTTTATTTAATTGTATTTATTTGTAGGAATTGTATTTAATTAATTTAATGATAGTATAGTGTTAGGTTTAATTGTAACTTAGGTTAGGATTTATTTTACAGGTAATTTTGTAATTATTTTAACTAGGTAGCTATTAAATAGTTCTTAACTATTTAATAGCTATTGTACCTGGTTAAAATAATTACAAAGTTGCCTGTCAAATAAATATTAATCCTAAAATAGCTATAATATAATTATAATTTATATTGTAGCTATATTAGGATTTATTTTACAGGTAAGTATTTATCTTTAAATAGGAATAATTTATTTAATAAGAGATAATTAATTTCGTTAGATGTAAATTATATTTAACTTAGGGGGGTGTTAGTGTTAGGGTTAGACTTAGCTTTAGGGGTTAATACATTTATTAGAATAGCGGTGAGCTCCGGTCGGCAGATTAGGGGTTAATAAGTGTAGGCAGGTGGAGGCGACGTTGTGGGGGGCAGATTAGGGGTTAATAAATATAATATAGGGGTCGGCGGTGTTAGGGGCAGCAGATTAGGGGTACATAAGGATAACGTAGGTGGCGGCGGTTTGCGGTCGGCAGATTAGGGGTTAATAAGTGTAGGTAGGTGGAGGCGACGTTGTGGGGGGCAGATTAGGGGTTAATAAATATATTACAGGGGTCGGCGGTGTTAGGGGCAGCAGATTAGGGGTACATAAGTATAACGTAGGTGGCGGTCGGCAGATTAGGGGTTAAAAAAATTTAATCGAGTGTCGGCGATGTGGGGGGACCTCGGTTTAGGGGTACATAGGTAGTTTATGGGTGTTAGTGTACTTTAGAGCACAGTAGTTATTAGTTAAGAGCTTTATGAACCGGCGTTAGCCCAGAAAGCTCTTAACTACTGACTTTTTTCCTGCGGCTGGAGTTTTGTTGTTAGATGTCTAACGCTCACTTCAGCCACGACTCTAAATACCGGAGTTAGAAAGATCCCATTGAAAAGATAGGATACGCAATTTACGTAAGGGGATCTGCGGTATGGAAAAGTCGCGGCTGAAAAGTGAGCGTTAGACCCTATTTTGAGTGACTCCAAATACCGGAGTTAGCCTAAAACCAGCGTTAGGAGCCTCTAACGCTGGTTTTCACGGCTAACGCCAAACTCCAAATCTAGGCCTTAGAAATACCCAAATTGGTGGGTCTAAAGTTAGTTTGAAAACAACAATTATTTAAAGAAGAACACACAAATTGTAACCTAAGTTTCATACACATCCATTTAATTTTCAGCACCTTTTTTTATAACACAACCACTTATGTTTGTGCCCTCTGCAAACCTCCTACTATAGAAATTTGCATTAGACCCCCATATACCTTAAAGGTGGTTTTCAGTAAAAAAAAATGTTTTAGATAAGATTGTGATCGACCCTGTATTGGTTTAGGAACAAGATTTTATGTCTAGGCAATGGCCTCTATTTTTCAAGCCGTCAACCGCAAATACGCTGGATTTCCGCAGCGTATTTGTGGCGAGGCTGATTCGCCATAGTTATCAAGCCCTACAGACCGGCAAAAGTAGAATCTAGTGACGTAACCTACGATCCGCCGGACTCAGTCCAACACAGATCGATGCTTACGTCACTACAGATGTTCCGAACGCAAGTTCGGCACAATCTGACTACTTTTGGAAGTTATCAAAGAACAACCAGGTACGCTCGCCACTATTCCGGCCCAACGTACCTGGTGTTCAATCCGCCGCCCTGGAGGCGGCGGATCCCATAGGAATCAATGGGAGTCTGACAGCAGCGAGAGCTCATGTTCGCTGCTGCCCGATATCCCATTGATTCCTATGGGAAGTGTCTGCACCTAACACCCCAACATGTACCCCGAGTCTAAACACCCCTAATCTGCCGCCCCCTACATCGCCGACCACCTACTTTATACTTATTAACCCCTAAACCCCTGCCCCGACACCGCCGACACCTACATTATACGTATTAACCCCCAAGCCGCCGCTCCCGGACCCCGGCGCAACTATAATACATTTATTAACCCCTAAACCGCCGCTCCCGGACCCCGCCGCCACCTACATTATACCTATTAACCCCTAATCTGCCGCCCCCTATCCTGCCGCCATCTACATAAAGTTATTAACCCCTATCCTGCCGCTCCCTGACCCCGCCGCAAATAAAATAATTGTTTAACCCCTAAACCGCCGCTCCGGAGCCCGCCGCAAATAAAATAATTGTTTAACCCCTAAACCGCCGCTCCCGGAGCCCGCCGCAAATAAAATAATTGTTTAACCCCTAAACTGCCGCTCCCGGAGCCCGCCGCCTCCTGCATTACATTTATTAACCCCTATCCTGCCCCCCTACACCGCCGCCACTATATTAAATGAATTAACCCCTAAACCTAAGTCTAACCCTAACCCTAACACCGCCCTAACTTAAATATTATTTAAATAAATCTAAATAAATATTCCTATAATTAAATAAATTAATCCTATTTAAAACTAAATACTTACCTATAAAATAAACCCTAAGATAGCTACAATATAACTAATAGTTACATTGTAGCTATTTTAGGGTTTATTTCTCCAACATAGGTGTGTCCGGTCCACTGCGTCATCCTTACTTGTGGGATATTCTCTTCCCCAACAGGAAATGGCAAAGAGCCCAGCAAAGCTGGTCACATGATCCCTCCTAGGCTCCGCCTACTCCAGTCATTCTCTTTGCCGTTGTACAGGCAACATCTCCACGGAGATGGCTTAGAGTTTTTTAGTGTTTAACTGTAGTTTTTATTATTCAATCAAGAGTTTGTTATTTTAAAATAGTGCTGGTATGTACTATTTACTCTGAAACAGAAAAGAGATGAAGATTTCTGTTTGTATGAGGAAAATGATTTTAGCAACCGTTACTAAAATCCATGGCTGTTCCACACAGGACTGTTGAGAGGAATTAACTTCAGTTGGGGGAACAGTGAGCAGTCTTTTGCTGCTTGAGGTATGACACATTCTAACAAGACGATGTAATGCTGGAAGCTGTCATTTTCCCTATGGGATCCGGTAAGCCATTTTATTCACACAGTAAATAAGGGCTTCACAAGGGCTTATTAAGACTGTAGACATTTTCTGGGCTAAATCGATCATATTTACACATATTTAGCCTTGAGGAATCATTTAATCTGGGTATTTTTTGTAAAATAATATCGGCAGGCACTGTTTTAGACACTTTATTCTATTGGGGCTTTCCCTAATCATAGTCAGAGCCTCATTTTCGCGCCGGTATGGCGCACTTGTTTTTGAGAACAGCATGACATGCAGCTGCATGTGTGTGGAGCTCTGATACATAGAAAAGTCTTTCTGAAGGCATTATTTGGTATCGTATTCCCCTTTGGGCTTGGTTGGGTCTCAGCAAAGCAGATCCAGGGACTGTAAAGGGGTTAAATATAAAAACGGCTCCGGTTCCGTTATTTTAAGGGTTAAAGCTTCCAAATTTGGTGTGCAATACTTTTAAGGCTTTAAGACACTGTGGTGAAATTTTGGTGAATTTTGAACAATTCCTTCATACTTTTTCGCAATTGCAGTAATAAAGTGTGTTCAGTTTAAAATTTAAAGTGACAGTAACGGTTTTATTTTAAAACGTTTTTTGTGCTTTGTTATCAAGTTTATGCCTGTTTAACATGTCTGAACTACCAGATAGATTGTGTTCTGACTGTGGGGAAGCCAAGGTAACTTCTCATTTAAATAGATGTGATTTATGTCATAAAAAATTTAGTAAAAATGATGCCCAAGATGATTCCTCAAGTGAGGGGAGTAAGCATGGTACTGCATCATCCCCTCCTTCGTCTACACCAGTTTTGCCCATACAGGAGGCCCCTAGTACATCTAGCGCGCCAATACTCCTTACTATGCAACAATTAACGGCTGTAATGGATAATTCTATCAAAACATTTTAGCCAATATGCCCACTTATCAGCGAAAGCGCGACTGCTCTGTTTTAGAAAATACTGAAGAGCATGAGGACGCTGATGATATTGTTTCTGAAGGGCCCCTACACCAGTCTGAGGGGGCCAGGGAGGTTTTTGTCTGAGGGAGAAATTTCAGATTCAGGAAAAATTTCTCAACAAGCTGAACCTGATGTGATTACTTTTAAATTTAAGTTGGAACATCTCCGCGCTCTGCTTAAGGAGGTGTTATCCAATTTGGATGATTGTGATTATCTGGTCATTCCAGAAACACTATGTAAAATGGACAAGTTCCTAGAGGCCCCGGGGCCCCCCGAAGCTTTTCCTATACTCAAGCGGGTGGCGTACATTGTTAATAAAGAATGGGACAGGCCCGGTGTACCTTTCGTACCTCCCCCCATATTTAAAAAATTGTTTCCTATAGTCGACCCCAGAAAGGACTTATGGCAGACAGTCCCCAAGGTCGAGGGGGCGGTTTCTACTCTAAACAAGCGCACCACTATACCCATAGAAGATAGTTGTGCTTTCCAAGATCCTATGGATAAAAAATTAGAAGGTTTGCTAAAAAAGATGTTTGTTCAGCAAGGTTACCTTCTACAACCAATTGCATGCATTGTCCCTGTCACTACAGCCGCGTGTTTCTGGTGCGATGAGCTAGAAAAGGCGATTATTAGTAATTCTTCTTCTTATGAGGAGATTATGGACAGAATTCGTGCTCTTAAATTGGCTAATTCTTTCACCCTAGACGCCACCTTGCAATTGGCTAGGTTAGCGGCGAAAAATTCTGGGTTTGCTATTGTGGCGCGCAGAGCGCTTTGGTTAAAATCTTGGTCAGCGGATGCGTCTTCCAAGAACAAATTGTTTGACATTCCTTTCAAGGGGAAAACACTGTTTGGCCCTGACTTGTAAGAGTTTATCTCTGATATCACTGGGGGCAAGGGCCACGCCCTTCCTCAGAATAGGTCTTTCAAGGCCAAAAATAAACCTAATTTTCGTCCCTTTCGCAGAAACGGACCAGCCCCTAGTGCTACGTCCTCTAAGCAGGAGGGTAATACTTCTCAAGCCAATCCAGCCTGGAGACCAAGGCAAGGCTGGAACAAAGGAAAGCAGGCCAAGAAACCTGCCACTGCTCCCAAGACAGCATGAGATGCGGGCCCCCGATCCGGGACCGGATTTGGTGGGGGGCAGACTCTCTCTCTTCACTCAGGCTTGGGCAAGAGATGTTCTGGATCCTTGGGCGCTAGAAATAGTCTTCCAAGGTTATCTTCTGGAAGTGATTCATCCTGTTCCATTAAAAGAACGAGGGATGGGGTTCTACTCCAATCTGTTCGTAGTTCCCAAAAAAGAGGGAACGTTCAGACCAATCTTAGATCTCAAGATCCTAAACAAGTTTCTCAAGGTTCCATCGTCCAAAATGGAAACCATTCGAACAATCCTTCCATCCAGGAAGGTCAATTCTTGACCACGGTGGATTTAAAGGATGCGTATCTACATATTCCTGTCCACAAGGAACATCATCGGTTCCTAAGGTTCGCATTCCTGGACAAGCATTAACAGTTCGTGGCGCTTCCTTTCGGATTAGCCACTGTTCCAAGGATTTTCACAAAGGTACTAGGGTCCCTTCTGGCGGTGCTAAGACCAAGGGGCATTGCTGTAGTACCTTACTTGGACGACATTCTGATTCAAGCGTCGTCCCTTCCTCAAGCAAAGGCTCACACGGACATAGTCCTGGCCTTTCTCGGATCTCACGGATGGTAAGTGAACGTGGAAAAGAGTTCTCTATCTCCGTCGACAAGAGTTCCCTTCTTGGGAACAATAATAGACTCCTTAGAAATGAGGATTTTTCTGACAGAGACCAGAAAAACAAAACTTCTAAACTCTTGTCGGATACTTCCTTCCGTTCCTCTTCCTTCCATAGCGCAGCGCATGGAAGTGATAGGTTTGATGGTAGCGGCAATGGACATAGTTCCTTTTGCGCGCATTCATCTAAGACCATTTCAATTGTGTATGCTCAGTCAGTGGAATGGGGACTATACAGACTTGTCTCCGAAGATACAAGTAAATCAGAGGACCAGAGACTCACTCCGTTGGTGGCTGTCCCTGGACAACCTGTCGCAAGGGGTGACCTCCCGCAGACCAGAGTGGGTCATTGTCACGACCGACGCCAGTCTGATGGGCTGGGGCGCGGTCTGGGGATCCCTGAAAGCTCAGGGTCTTTGGTCTCGGGAAGAATCTCTTCTACCGATAAATATTCTGGAACTGAGAGCGATATTCAATGCTCTCAAGGCTTGGCCTCAGCTAGCGAGGGCCAAGTTCATACGGTTTCAATCAGACAACATGACGACTGTTGCGTACATCAACCATCAGGGGGGAACAAGGAGTTCCCTGGCGATGGAAGAAGTGACCAAAATCATTCAATGGGCGGAGACTCGCTCCTGCCACCTGTCTGCAATCCACATCCCAGGAGTGGAAACTTGGGATGCAGATTTTCTGATTCGTCAGACATTGCATCCGGGGGTGTGGGAACTCCATCCGGAAATCTTTGCCCAAATCACTCAACTGTGGGGCATTCCAGACATGGATCTGATGGCCTCTCGTCAGAACTTCAAGGTTCCTTGCTACGGGTCCAGATCCAGGGATCCCAAGGCGATTCTAGTAGATGCACTAGTAGCACCTTGGACCTTCAACCTAGCTTATGTATTCCCGCCGTTTCCTCTCATCCCCAGGCTGGTAGCCAGGATCAATCAGGAGAGGGCGTAGGTGATCTTGATAGCTCCTGCGTAACCACGCAGGACTTGGTAGGCAGATCTGGTGAATATGTCATCGGCTCCACCATGGAAGCTACCTTTGAGACGAGACCTTCTTGTTCAAGGTCCGTTCGAACATCCGAATCTGGTCCTACTCCAGCTGACTGCTTGGAGATTGAACGCTTGATCTTATCAAAGCGAGGGTTCTCAGATTCTGTTATTGATACTCTTGTTCAGGCCAGAAAGCCTGTAACTAGAAAAATTTACCACAAAATATGGAAAAAATATATCTGTTGGTGTGAATCTAAAGGATTCCCTTGGGACAAGGTAAAGATTCCTAGGATTCTATCCTTTCTTCAAGAAGGATTGGAGAAAGGATTATCTGCAAGTTCCTTGAAGGGACAGATTTCTGCCTTGTCTGTGTTACTTCACAAAGAGCTGGCAGCTGTGCCAGATGTTCAAGCCTTTGTTCAGGCTCTGGTTAGAATCAAGCCTGTTTACAAACCTTTGACTCCTCCTTGGAGTCTCAACTTAGTTCTTTCAGTTCTTCAGGGGGTTCCGTTTGAACCCTTACATTCCGTTGATATTAAGTTATTATCTTGGAAAGTTTTGTTTTTGGCTGCAATTTCTTCCGCTAGAAGAGTTTCAGAATTATCTGCTCTGCAGTGTTCTCCTCCTTATCTGGTGTTCCATGCAGATAAGGTGGTTTTACGTACTAAACCTGGTTTTCTTCCAAAAGTTGTTTCTAACAAAAACATTAACCAGGAGATAGTCGTGCCTTCTTTGTGTCCGAAACCAGTTTCGAAGAAGGAACGTTTGTTGCACAATTTGGATGTTGTTCGCGCTCTAAAATTCTATTTAGATGCTACAAAGGATTTTAGACAAACATCTTCCTTGTTTGTTGTTTATTCTGGTAACAGGAGAGGTCAAAAAGCAACTTCTACCTCTCTCTCTTTTTGGATTAAAAGCATCATCAGATTGGCTTACGAGACTGCCGGACGGCAGCCTCCTGAAAGAATCACAGCTCATTCCACTAGGGCTGTGGCTTCCACATGGGCCTTCAAGAACGAGGCTTCTGTTGATCAGATATGTAGGGCAGCGACTTGGTCTTCACTGCACACTTTTACCAAATTTTACAAGTTTGATACTTTTGCTTCTTCTGAGGCTATTTTTTGGGAGAAAGGTTTTGCAAGCCGTGGTGCCTTCCATTTAGGTGACCTGATTTGCTCCCTCCCTTCATCCGTGTCCTAAAGCTTTGGTATTGGTTCCCACAAGTAAGGATGACGCCGTGGACCGGACACACCTATGTTGGAGAAAACAGAATTTATGTTTACCTGATAAATTACTTTCTCCAACGGTGTGTCCGGTCCACGGCCCGCCCTGGTTTTTTAATCAGGTCTGATAATTTATTTTCTTTAACTACAGTCACCACGGTATCATATGGTTTCTCCTATGCAAATATTCCTCCTTAACGTCGGTCGAATGACTGGGGTAGGCGGAGCCTAGGAGGGATCATGTGACCAGCTTTGCTGGGCTCTTTGCCATTTCCTGTTGGGGAAGAGAATATCCCACAAGTAAGGATGACGCCGTGGACCGGACACACCGTTGGAGAAAGTAATTTATCAGGTAAACATAAATTCTGTTTTTTATTTTACAGGCAACTTTGTATTTATTTTAACTAGGTACAATAGCTATTAAATAGTTATTAACTATTTAATAGCTACCTAGTTAAAATAACTACAAATTTACCTGTAAAATAAATCCTAACCTAAGTTACAATTACACCTAACACTATACTACAATTAAATAAATTAAATTAATTAAATACAATTACCTACAATTAAATTAAAATAACTAAAGTACAAAAAAAAACCCTCTAAATTACAGAAAATAAAAAAAATTACAAGAATTTTAAACTAATTACACCTAATCTAAGCCCCTAATAAAATAAAAAAGCCCCCCAAAATAATAAAATTCCCTACGCTAAACTAAATTACAAATAGCCCTTAAAAGGGCCTTTTGCGGGGCATTGCCCCAAAGTAATCAGCTCTTTTACCTGTAAAAAAAAGAAATACAACCCCCCAACATTAAAACCCACCACCCACACTCAACCTTACTCTAAACCTCCTTAAATAAACCTAACACTATCCCATTGAAGATCACCCTACCTTGAGCCGTCTTCACCCAGCCGGGCACAAGTCTTCATCCCATCCGGTCAGAAGTCTTCATCGAATCCGGGCAGAAGAGGTCCTCCAAGAGGCAGAAGTCTTCATCCAAGCGGCATCTTCTATCTTCAATCAATCGGAGCGGAGCGGGTCCATCTTCAATCCAGCCGACGCGGAGCCATCCTCTTCTTCCGACGTCCTAACACTGAATATATTTATTATAGTTGCGGCGGGGTCTGGGAGCGGCGGTTTAGGGGTTAATATATGTATTATAGTTGCGGCAGGGTCCGGGAGCGGTGGTTTAGGGGTTAATAACTTTATTTAGTTGCGGGGGGCTCCGGAAGCAGCGGTTTAGGGGGTATAACTGTATAGTATAGTGTGGGTGCTTAGTGACAGGCTAGCAAGAATGCTGCGAATAAGCCGATGAGCAGCGAGATCGATGACTGTCAGTTAACAACAATCCGCTGCTCATCGCACCGTACTTGGTGCACGGCTTTTTGACAGCTTTCTTGATAAATTTGGCAAACGTATTCAGGTCCGCGGCGGCGATGTTAGGTGAGCTTATTGGGGCCCGACGAATGCAGGAAAGTAGACAGCTTGTTAAATAGAGGCCAATATCTAAACTATTTCTAGAGATTCAGATCATCATATTTGTCTACAAAATATTTTATTTTAAGCACGCACCTGACATTTCACAAATGTGCTCCAGACATTGGATTCTAGTTGCTCCTGCCTCTTGTATTAAATCATCTTTAAATTTTAACATATTTTCTATTTAGCTCGCTGAAGACTGAGTCAGCTCACGGTATGCGGACGTCTGAGAAAGAAACAAAGCTTGTGAAGGAAGCAACAAACTCCCCACAGCTGGAGGTTTTAACTCTTTTATTGCTCCCACTAGAACTCCTGTTGCTCCATATAACCTGCCCTATATTTCCTCCTACACAGGTCAACACTGATGTTATTGCCAATGATATTTGATTGATTTTAGGGTATATTTGTGTCGCTGATTCCGAATACGGCATTGTTTCTTTCCAATGGCATGAAGAGGCCACAATTCCATTCAATTACTGTTGGGAAATTCAGCTTCTGGCCACCAGGAGGAGGCAAAGACACCCCAACAAAGCTTAAAGGGACAGTCAACACCAGAATTTTTGTTGTTTAAAAAGAAAGATAATCCCTTTATTACTCATTCCCCAGTTTTGCATAACCAACACTGTGATAGAAATACACTTTTCTTCTGTTAAGTGTGATCAGTCCACGGGTCATCATTACTTCTGGGATATTACTCCTCCCCAACAGGAAGTGCAAGAGGATTCACCCAGCAGAGCTGCATATAGCTCCTCCCCTCTACGTCACTCCCAGTCATTCTCTTGCACCCAACGACTAGATAGGATGTGTGAGAGGACTATGGTGATTATACTTAGTTTTATATCTTCAATCAAAAGTTTGTTATTTTAAAATAGCACCGGAGTGTGTTATTATCTCTCTGGCAGAGTTTGAAGAAGAATCTACCAGAGTTTTTGTTATGATTTTAGCCGGAGTAGTTAAGATCATATTGCTGTTTCTCGGCCATCTGAGGAGAGGTAAACTTCAGATCAGGGGACAGCGGGCAGATGAATCTGCATAGAGGTATGTAGCAGTTTTTATTTTCTGACAATGGAATTGATGAGAAAATCCTGCCATACCGATATAATGTCATGTATGTATACTTTACACTTCAGTATTCTGGGGAATGGTACTTCACTAGAATTACACTGTAAGAAATACATAAAGCTGTTTAATAACTAGAGATTATGTTTAACGTTTTTGCTGGAATGTAAAATCATTTTCATTTACTGAGGTACTGAGTGAATAAATGTTTGGGCACTATTTTTCCACTTGGCAGTTGCTTAATCTGTTTTCTGACAGTTTCTGTTCTCCCTCACTGCTGTGTGTGAGGGGGAGGGGCCGTTTTTTGGCGCTTTTACTACACATCAAATATTTCAGTCAGCAACTCATTGTATTCCCTGCATGATCCGGTTCATCTCTACAGAGCTCAGGGGTCTTCAAAACTTATTTTGAGGGAGGTAATTTCTCTCAGCAGAGCTGTGAGAATTATAGTTTGACTGAGATAAAAAACGTTTATTCTGTAATTTGTTTCCTGCTTTCAGAATTTGTTATCTTTGCTAATGGGATTAAACCTTTGCTAAAGTTGTGTTATTTACAAGGATTGAGGCTATAACTGTTTCAATTTATTAATTTTCAACTGTCATAGATCTTCTGTGCTTCTTAAAGGCACAGTACGTTATAATATTATTCTAATTGAATTGTATTTCCAAGTTACAAGTTTATTTGCTAGTGTGTTAAACATGTCTGATTCAGAGGATGATACCTGTGTCATTTGTTGCAATGCCAAAGTGGAGCCCAATAGAAATTTATGTACTAACTGTATTGATGCTACTTTAAATAAAAGTCAATCTGTACAAATTGAACAAATTTCACCAAACAACGAGGGGAGAGTTATGCCGACTAACTCGCCTCACGTGTCAGTACCTACATCTCCCGCTCAGAGGGAGGTGAGTGATATTGTAGCGCCGAGTACATCTGGGCGGCCATTACAAATCACATTACAGGATATGGCTACTGTTATGACTGAGGTTTTGGCTAAATTACCAGAGCTAAGAGGTAAGCGTGATCACTCTGGGGTGAGAACAGAGTGCGCTGATAATATTAGGGCCATGTCAGACACTGCGTCACAGGTGGCAGAACATGAGGACGGAGAGCTTCATTCTGTGGGTGACGGTTCTGATCCAAACAGACTGGATTCAGATATTTCAAATTTTAAATTTAAACTGGAAAACCTCCGTGTATTACTAGGGGAGGTGTTAGCGGCTCTGAATGATTGTAACACAGTTGCAATACCAGAGAAAATGTGTAGGTTGGATAAATATTTTGCGGTACCGACGAGTACTGAGGTTTTTCCTATACCTAAGAGACTTACTGAAATTGTTACTAAGGAGTGGGATAGACCCGGTGTGCCGTTCTCACCCCCTCCGATATTTAGAAAAATGTTTCCAATAGACGCCACCACAAGGGACTTATGGCAAACGGTCCCTAAGGTGGAGGGAGCAGTTTCTACCTTAGCTAAGCGTACCACTATCCCGGTGGAGGATAGCTGTGCTTTTTCAGATCCAATGGATAAAAAATTAGAGGGTTACCTTAAGAAAATGTTTGTTCAACAAGGTTTTATATTGCAACCCCTTGCATGCATTGCGCCGATCACGGCTGCAGCGGCATTCTGGATTGAGTCTCTGGAAGAGAACATTGGTTCAGCTACTCTGGACGACATTACGGACAGGCTTAGAGTCCTTAAACTAGCTAATTCATTCATTTCGGAGGCCGTAGTACATCTTACTAAACTTACGGCGAAGAATTCAGGATTCGCCATTCAGGCACGCAGGGCGCTGTGGCTAAAATCCTGGTCAGCTGATGTTACTTCTAAGTCTAAATTGCTTAATATACCTTTCAAAGGGCAGACCTTATTCGGGCCCGGGTTGAAAGAGATTATCGCTGACATTACAGGAGGTAAAGGCCATGCCCTGCCTCAGGACAAAGCCAAAGCCAAGACTAGACAGTCTAATTTTCGTTCCTTTCGTAATTTCAAAGCAGGAGCAGCATCAACTTCCTCTGCACCAAAACAGGAAGGAGCTGTTGCTCGCTACAGACAAGGCTGGAAACCTAACCAGTCCTGGAACAAGGGCAAGCAGACTAGGAAACCTGCTGCTGCCCCTAAAACAGCATGAATTGAGGGCCCCCGATCCGGGATCGGATCTAGTGGGGGGCAGACTTTCTCTCTTCGCCCAGGCTTGGGCAAGAGATGTTCAGGATCCCTGGGCGCTAGAGATAATATCTCAGGGATACCTTCTGGACTTCAAATACTCTCCTCCAAGAGAGAGATTTCATCTGTCAAGATTGTCAACAATCCAGACAAAGAAAGAGGCGTTTCTACGCTGCGTACAAGAGCTCTTGTTAATGGGAGTAATCCATCCAGTTTCACGATCGGAACAGGGACAGGGGTTTTACTCAAATCTGTTTGTGGTTCCCAAAAAAGAGGGAACTTTCAGACCAATCCTGGACTTAAAGATCCTAAACAAATTCCTAAGAGTTCCATCGTTCAAGATGGAGACTATTCGGACAATTTTACCTATGATCCAAGAGGGTCAGTACATGACCACTGTAGATTTAAAAGATGCTTACCTTCACATACCGATTCACAAAGATCATTATCGGTACCTAAGGTTTGCCTTCCTAGACAGGCATTACCAGTTTGTGGCTCTTCCATTCGGATTGGCTACAGCTCCAAGAATCTTCACAAAGGTTCTGGGTGCTCTTCTGGCGGTACTAAGACCGCGGGGAATCTCGGTAGCTCCATACCTAGACGACATTCTGATACAAGCTTCAAGCTTTCAAACTGCCAAGTCTCATACAGAGTTAGTGCTGGCATTTCTAAGGTCACATGGATGGAAGGTGAACGAAAAGAAAAGTTCACTCGTTCCACTCACAAGAGTTCCCTTCCTGGGGACTCTTATAGATTCTGTAGAAATGAAGATTTACCTGACAGAGGACAGGCTAACAAGACTTCAAAGTGCTTGCCGCACCCTTCATTCCATTCAACACCCGTCAGTGGCTCAATGCATGGAGGTAATCGGCTTAATGGTAGCGGCAATGGACATAGTACCCTTTGCACGCTTACACCTCAGACCACTGCAACTGTGCATGCTAAGTCAGTGGAATGGGGATTACTCAGACTTATCCCCTTCTCTGAATCTGGATCAAGAGACCAGAAATTCTCTTCTATGGTGGCTTTCTCGGCCACATCTGTCCAGGGGGATGCCATTCAGCAGACCAGACTGGACAATTGTAACAACAGACGCCAGCCTTCTAGGTTGGGGTGCCGTCTGGAATTCTCTGAAGGCTCAGGGACAATGGAGTCAGGAGGAGAGTCTCCTGCCAATAAACATTCTGGAATTGAGAGCAGTTCTCAATGCCCTCCTGGCTTGGCCCCAGTTGACAACTCGGGGGTTCATCAGGTTTCAGTCGGACAACATCACGACTGTAGCTTACATCAACCATCAGGGAGGGACAAGAAGCTCCCTAGCTATGATGGAAGTATCAAAGATAATTCGCTGGGCAGAGTCTCACTCTTGCCACCTGTCAGCAATCCACATCCCGGGAGTGGAGAACTGGGAGGCGGATTTCTTAAGTCGTCAGACTTTTCATCCGGGGGAGTGGGAACTTAATCCGGAGGTCTTTTGCCCAAATACTTCGACGTTGGGGCAAACCAGAGATAGATCTCATGGCGTCTCGACAGAACGCCAAGCTTCCTCGTTACGGGTCCAGATCCAGGGATCCAGGAGCAGTCCTGATAGATGCTCTGACAGCACCTTGGGACTTCAGGATGGCTTACGTGTTTCCACCCTTCCCGTTACTTCCTCGATTGATTGCCAGAATCAAACAAGAGAGAGCATCAGTGATTCTAATAGCACCTGCGTGGCCACGCAGGACTTGGTATGCAGACCTGGTGGACTTGTCATCCTGTCCACCTTGGTCTCTACCTCTGAAACAGGACCTTCTGATACAGGGTCCCTTCAAACATCAAAATCTAACTTCTCTGAAGCTGACTGCTTGGAAATTGAACGCTTGATTTTATCAAGACGTGGGTTTTCTGAGTCAGTTATTGATACCTTAATACAGGCTAGGAAACCTGTTACCAGAAAGATTTACCATAAGATATGGCGTAAATACCTATATTGGTGTGAATCCAAAGGTTACTCTTGGAGTAAGGTTAGGATTCCTAGGATATTGTCTTTTCTACAAGAAGGTTTAGAAAAGGGTTTATCTGCTAGTTCATTAAAGGGACAGATCTCAGCTCTGTCCATTCTGTTACACAAACGTCTGTCAGAAGTTCCTGACGTCCAGGCTTTTTGTCAGGCTTTGGCCAGGATTAAGCCTGTGTTTAAAACTGTTGCTCCACCATGGAGTTTAAACCTTGTTCTTAATGTTTTACAGGGCGTTCCGTTTGAACCCCTTCATTCCATTGATATAAAGTTGTTATCTTGGAAAGTTCTATTTTTAATGGCTATTTCCTCGGCTCGAAGAGTCTCTGAATTATCAGCCTTACATTGTGATTCTCCTTATTTGATTTTTCATTCGGATAAGGTAGTCCTGCGTACTAAACCTGGGTTCTTACCTAAGGTAGTTACTAACAGGAATATCAATCAAGAGATTGTTGTTCCTTCTTTATGCCCATATCCTTCTTCAAAGAAGGAACGTCTACTGCACAACCTGGATGTAGTCCGTGATCTAAAATTTTACTTACAGGCAACTAAGGAATTTCGACAAACGTCTTCTCTGTTTGTCATTTACTCTGGGCAGAGGAGAGGTCAAAAAGCTTCCGCTACCTCTCTTTCTTTTTGGCTTCGTAGCATAATTCGTTTAGCTTATGAGACTGCTGGACAGCAGCCTCCTGAAAGAATTACAGCTCATTCTACTAGAGCTGTGGCTTCCACTTGGGCCTTCAAGAATGAGGCCTCTGTTGAACAGATTTGCAAGGCTGCAACTTGGTCTTCGCTTCATACTTTTTCCAAATTTTACAAATTTGACACTTTTGCTTCATCGGAGGCTATTTTTGGGAGAAAGGTTCTTCAGGCAGTGGTTCCTTCTGTATAAAGAGCCTGCCTATCCCTCCCGTCATCCGTGTACTTTTGCTTTGGTATTGGTATCCCAGAAGTAATGATGACCCGTGGACTGATCACACTTAACAGAAGAAAACATAATTTATGCTTACCTGATAAATTCCTTTCTTCTGTAGTGTGATCAGTCCACGGCCCGCCCTGTTTTTAAGGCAGGTAAATATTTTTTAATTTATACTCCAGTCACCACTTCACCCTTGGCTTTTCCTTTCTCGTTGGTCCTTGGTCGAATGACTGGGAGTGACGTAGAGGGGAGGAGCTATATGCAGCTCTGCTGGGTGAATCCTCTTGCACTTCCTGTTGGGGAGGAGTAATATCCCAGAAGTAATGATGACCCGTGGACTGATCACACTACAGAAGAAAGGAATTTATCAGGTAAGCATAAATTATGTTTTTACCTCTGTGATTACTTTGTATCTAAGCCTCTGCAAACGCTTTCCCTGCCTACTAAAGAGGACGAGACCTGGTTAGATCGGGCTAGAGGTTATAGCCTAGGCTCATTCCTCACTGAATGGAGGCTTAATAGAGCATTTTAATTTTGTTATTCTGCCTTGGAATTCCTCTTGAAGATCCCCATGTTGTAGTGCCCTCATATTCAGGCCATCTTTAGATTGGGGATTTGAGGGATTAAATTGCACCACAGGAACGCTCTGTGTGGTTCCAGCTCAGCGCCATTCATTTGGGAGGTGGCGGTATCTTTTCAGGTTTTTTTTTAAAGTTCTCACCCCGTAGGACATTTTAAGATGCTCGAGTGTCTCCTTTCTTAGATATCTCTCTGTTTATATTTACATCCCAGTAGTTGTGGGGTTAAACTACCTTCCCGCCTTGTTCTGGGTTGTTTTTGCATGCATGTCAGGAGTACATGGTGCCGTAGCAAGTGTAAGGGGCGGCACAGCTCTCTGCTGCTCAGCTGATCTTGCTTTATTTATTTTTTCAGAGGGGTCCTGAAAGTTTTATTTTAGCCGGCTCTAGCAGCCTTTGCGTAGCCCATAGTACAGGGGCTGCAACATAGGTTTTTATTTTTCACATTAGCTGGTTAAGTTGAACTGAGCAGACATTTTTTATTTATGAAGCAGCTTCAGCGCACAAAGTAGGCGCTCTCTGCTCAGCCGCAATCATTTTTTGCAGGTGTCTTCTTAGAACCAATATGTTTATTTTCATGCTTACATTTTTTATGGGCTTGAACTCAATTTTAGGATCTCTCTTTTAGAAGGAGATTTTCAGTTTTTGGTTTGTTGCAGCTTGTATCTGTTTATATAAAATTCATATTTACGTAGCTGCATATTTATATTTTTATGTACATGGAGACAATAATCGAGATCTCTCCCTTATGAGGAGTTTTTCTTCTAATGCCTGTTGCAGCATGTATTTCCTTTAGGTTGAATACATTTTATATGGGTAATTTTTTAGATCTAATATGTTTATTTTCATGCTCATATATTTTCTATGTTTTATGAGTGTTTGGTCTCAGAGTGTTTGGTCTCAGATCTCTCCCATAAGTGTGGAGATTTTCAACTTGTACTTTTTTTATGATATAACGGTTGATAATATAGTAGATTATTATTATCTACTGAGTGATTTGCTCTGTTAATATCATTTATCCCTCTCGGGATCCTTGTTTTTACCCGATATATTGCTAAACCTTTCTGCCTGCAAACCTGAAGGTCAAGAGTTTAGCTGTGGCTACCTGTTCTTCAGACATCCAGCCTAACTCACTGGCCAGCTGTAGTAGCCTGATGCTTTAGCTTAGCTGCCTTGCAGCGGAAGGTTTGCAGTTTGAAACCAACTACAGCTACTTGCTCCTTGGGTTTGCAAGCAGTTTATGCTAGAGTTTGCAGTTTTTTATGGGTTATTTTTCTCATTAACCTTTTTTCCTCTTTAAGTACTCTCAATTTAACAGGTCTGTTATTCTCCAGGTTTATCTTCTGTGGAATCTTCACATTTGCCTCTGACCTATCCCTGTGGACTCAGGGAACCTGGTCCTCTTCTCCTATCATCATTCTGGAAGGTCTTTTCCCGAGAGTAGTCCTCTGAGAAGTGAACTGTCTGAGCAGATAGACGTTCCCCCAGGGAAGTGGGCTTTTCTTCTGGTTGTGTTCTCAGTGATAACCCTCAGGTGGGGTGTTCCGGAGATAGTTCTCATGTCTTCTCGCTTCAATGCCAAGCCGCTTAGATACGGGTTCAGATTGAGGGACCCTCAAGTTGTGCTGGTGTAGCTAGGTGGCTAACTTGCTTAACTTACAAACAGACAGTTGAGAGTTTGAATCCCTGTGTGGATCATGGTCTTTTAATCTGGGTCTTAGCCCGCGTTATTCAGGAGCGGGCCTTGGAGATCCTATTCGCTCTAGCTTGGCCTCGCACTTTGTGAAGATTACCCCTGTGGAAGAACCTTCTACTTCAAAGGTCGTTCTTCTTCAATATCTAGATCTCTGAGGCTGACTATGTGAAGATTTTATTGCTAAGTCATGTCTGAAGGAGTATTTTCAGACAGGGTCTTTGTCTCTCTGATCCACACTCGTAAGCTTGTTACATGTTGGAGGTATCATAAGGTCTGGCGCACCTATCTCTCCTGATGTGAGTTTCGAGGCTTCCCTTGACTCAGGGTGTGAGTTCCTCAAATTCAGTTGTTTCTCCAAGAAGGTTTGGAGAAAGGTTTGTCAGCTAGTTCTCTAAGGGTCAGATCTCTGCCCTTTTGGTTTTGCTACTCAAGAAGTTAGCTCATCTTCTGATTTTTCAGTCCTTTGTTCAGGTCCTGGTCAGAATCAGGCCTTTCTTTAAATCTGTTGCTCCTCCTTGGAGCCTCAATCTGGTTCTTCGTGTTCTGCAGTAGACTCTGTTTGAGCCTATGCATTCTGTTGATATTTATCTTTTATCTTGGAGAATTTTGTTTTTGTTGTATTTTTTTACTCTGCTTGTAGTGTCAGAGTTATCTGTCTTACAGTGTGATCTCCCTTATTTTACTTTCCATGCTGTTCTCCATTCCAATTTGGGTTTTCCATCCCAAGGTGATCTCTAACCGCAATATCTATCTGGAAATTATAGTTCCTTCTTTTTGTCATAATCCTTCTTTTCAGAAGGAACGTCTGCTACTCAACCTGGATGTGGTGCGTGCCTTTAAGGTCTATCTCCAGGCTACAAAGGAGTTTAGACAATATTCTTTATTGTTTGTAGTGTATCTAGTAGGTGCAAGGGCCTATCTGGTAGGTTTCTTTTTGTCTAAGGAGTGTCTTTCGTCTGGCTTATCAGAAAGCTGGACAGCAGCCTCCTGAGAGGATTTCGGCTAATTCTACCCATGCTGTTTCTTCTTCCTGGGCTTTTAAGATGGAAGCTTCCATGGAACACATTTGTAAGGTGGCTACTTGGTCGTCTTTTCAATATTTTTTAAATTTGATGTTTTTGCCTCAGCTCAGGCTTCTTTAGGGAGAAAGGTTCTTCAAGCAATGGTGCCTTTAGTTTAGGTCCGCCTACCTTTGTTCTCCCTCCCTGTCCATTCTGTGTCCTCTCTGGCTTGGGTATTGGTTTCCCAACAGTAATTGAATATAATTGTGGACTCTCCATGCAAATGGAAAGAAAACAAAATGTATGCTTACCTGATAAATTCTTTTCTTTCCTGGCATGGAGAGTCCAAGACCCGCCCTTATTTATTTTTTAAGGCGTCATTTATTTTTATAACCTTCAGGCACCTCTATACCCCTAGTGTTCTTCTACCTTTCCTTTATTCCCTTGGCTGAATGACTGGGAGAGTATGGGTAGTGGGAGGATACTTAAGCTTTGCTGGGGTGTCTTTGCCTCCTCCTTATGGCCAGGAGCTGAATTTCCCATTAGTAATTGAATGGAATCGTGGCCTCTCCATGCCAGGAAAGATAATAATTTATGAGGTAAGCGTAAATTTAGTTTTTTTTCTAGATTGGCTTTAATTTTAGAGATAATGGATGCCCCCCATTTAAAAACATTAAAAATGCAAAAAAATTAATGATCAAGAGTACCCTATCCACAAATCACATGAAAACGGTCTCAAATCGTACAAATACCTAATGGCGTTGTATTCAGTATAATAACTTAAAAAACAAACGAGTTACGAGTTTTGAGCGCTATAGAGAAATTAACGAACGCAACAAAAGTTACATTATTTAATTTTCTATAACGCTGCTATTACAAGTTCTCAAACATACGCCTTTTGCGTGCAATATGGTTGCGTTGAGCTCCATACCACACACAATCAGAGCGCTGCTGAGACGTGCTCATGCACAATTTCCCCATAGACATCATTGGGGAGAGCCGGCAAAAAAAAAAACTAACACGTGATTGCGGAAACAAAAGTTCCGTAACCCAGCCCCATTGATGTCTATGGGGAAATTAAAATACTGTTTACTTTAAACCTAACACCCTAACATAAACCCTATGTCTAAACGCCTCTAATCTGCTGCCCCTGACATCACTGACACTTGCCTACAGTTATTAACCCCATAGCTGCCGCTCCCGATATCGCCGCTACCTAAATAAAATTGTTAACCCCTAAGCTGCCGCTCCCGATATCGCTGCCACTATATTACATTTATTAACCCCTAAACCGCCAGTCTCCCACATCGCAACAAGCTAAATTAAACTATATTAACCCCTAAACCTAACCCTACCCTAACCCTAATGTAACCCTAACCCTAACACCCCCTAACTTTAACATAATTAAATTAGATCTAAATTAAATTTACAATTATTAACTAAATAATTCCTATTTAAAATTAAATACATACTTACCTGTGAAATAAAACCTAATCTAGCTACAATATAACTAATAGTTATATTGTAGCTAGCTTAGGTTTTATTTTTATTTCACAGGTAAGTTTATATTTATTTTAACTAGGTAGACTAGTTAGTAAATAGTTATTAACTATTTACTAACTACCTAGTTAAAATAAATACAAACTTACCTGTGAAATAAAAATAAAACCTAAGCTGCCTTACACTAAAACCTAACATTACCAAAAATAAAAAAACTATCATTACAAAAGAAAAAAAAACGAAATTATAAAAAAAAAGATTAATCCTATTCTAATAGCCTTAAAAAAAACACCCCAAAATAAAAAAAAAACCCTACTCTAGAATAAACTACCAAGGGCCCTTAAAAGTGCCTTTTGGGGGGCCCTAAAAAGGGCCTTTTGTAGGGCATTGCCCTGAGATAACTAGCTCTTTTACTTAAAAAAAGAATACAAACACCCCCTAACACTATAGAAACCCCACCCCCCAAACTACCAAGGGCCCTTAAAAGGGCCTTTTGGGGGCCCTTAAAAGGGCCTTTTGTAGGGCATTACCCTGAGATAACCAGCTCTTTTACTTTAAAAAGAATATAAACACCCCCTAACACTATACAATACACAAAATAACAAACAAATTATCAAAAATAAAAAATAATTACACCTAATCTAATAACCCTATCAAAATAAAAAAGCCCACCCAAAATAAAAAAAAACCTAGCCTACAATAAACTACCAATGGCCCTTAAAAGGGCCTTTTGTGGGTCATTGCCCCAAAGATATCAGCTCTTTTACCTGTAAAAATATACAAACACCCCCCCAACAGTAAAACCCACCACCCCCACAATCAACCCCACCTAATAAAAACCCTAACTCTAAAATAATCTAAGCTAACCAGGGCATTTGTATGGGCATTGCCCTTAAAAGGGCATTTAGCTCTTTTACTACCCAGACCCTAAACTAAAAAACAAAACACCCAAAAAACCCTTAAAAAAACCTAACACTAACCCCAAGACTATCCACTTACAGTAGTTGAAGTCCCGCTTGAAGGATCCATCCAGCCGGTGAAGTCCTCGTCCATGCGGCAAGAAGTCTTTATCCAGGCAGCCTCTTCGATCTTCATCCAGCCGGCGAAGTCCTCATCCGTGCGGCAAGAAGTCTTCATCCAGGTGGCCTCTTCGATCCTCATCCAGCCGGGGCGGAAGGGTCCATCCTGAAGACATCCGACGCGGAGCTCCTCTTCTTACGGTCACTGCCGTAAACTGAATCTTCAATGCAAGGGTCGCGATTCAAGATGGCGTCCCTTGCATTCCTATTTGCTGAAAGATTTGAATCAGCCAATAGGAATTAGGGCTGCTAAAATCCTATTGGCTATTCAAATCAGCCAATAGGATTTAAGCATCTCTCATTCTATTGGCTAATTTGAATTAGCCAATATTTTTGATAATTTGTTATTTTTCGTAATTTAGTGTTTGTGTTTTTTTTGTAATTAGATACATTTTGTAATTTTTAGAGTAGTGTTAGGATTTTTTATTGGTAGTTTAGTTTTATTTTAATTTAATAATTATAATAGTTTAATTGTTAGTTTAAAATAAAAAATAATAATTTGACAGGTAAGTTTTAATTTAATTTAAACTAGGGAAATTGTAATTTTAATATAAAGTTAGGTGGTCGTTAGGTTTAGGGGTTACTAGTTTAAATTAGTTTATTTAGTTGTGGGTGGCTTTCGGTTTAGGGGTTAATAGTTTATTTTAGTATATTTCGTTGTGGGGGCTTGCGGTTTAGGGGTTAATAGGTTTATTATAGCGGCGGTGTGGGCGGACGGCAGATTAGGGGTTAATAATATTTAAATAGTGTAAAAAGAAGAAAGAGGCGCAGCCCGACTCAAGAGTAGATTATTTATTACAAGGTGAGTTCATGCAGCAAAATGAATACTCACTAGCGTTTAAAATCAACATCAGCATGTATAATAAAAACAATCCCTCCGGTGTGGTCCGTGTTTGCTTTCCCTAGCAATTCTACCACCTTGGTCGATAAGAACCAAGTCTTGAAAATAATGCCAGGGTTTTCTATAACGTTGACGGTAAGGTTAAAATGAATGTCTCTACGTACATTTTGTCTGAGAACGCTCAGACTTTTTCAAGAGTTAGAAACCCTCCCTTTAACTCCTCCTATTGTACCATATAACCCTCCCTTTAACTCCTCCTATTGTACCATATAACCCTCCCTTTAACTCCTCCTATTACACCATATAACCCTCCCTATAACTCCTCCTATTGCACAATTTAACCCTCCCTATAACTCCTCCTATTGCATCATATAACCCTCCCTATAACTCCCCCTATTGCACCATATAACCCTCCCTTTAACTCCTCCTATTGTACCATATAACCCTCCCTTTAACTCCTCCTATTACACCATATAACCCTCCCTATAACTCCTCCTATTGCACCATTTAACCCTCCCTATAACTCCCCCTATTGTACCATATAACCCTCCCTTTAACTCCTCCTATTGTACCATATAACCCTCTCTATAACTCCTCCTATTGCACCATATAACTCTCCCTATAACTCCTCCTATTGCACCATATAACCCTCCCTATAACTCCTCCTATTGCACCATATAACACTCCCTATAACTCCTCCTATAGCACCATATAACCGCTCCCTATAACTCCTCCTATTGCTCCATATAAACCTCCCAATACCTCTTCATACTACACCATATAACCCTCCCTATAACTCCTATTGCTCCATATAACCCTCCAAATACCTCCTTCTATTACACCATGTAACCCTCCCTATAACTCCTCCTATTATACCATTTAACCCTCCCTATAACTCATCCTATCGCACCATATAACCCTCCCTATATCGCCTTCTATTGCACCATATAACCCTCACTATAACTCCTCCTATTACACCATTTAACCCTCCCTATAACTCATCCTATTGCACCAAATAACCTTCCCTATAACTCATCCTATCGCACCATATAACCCTCCCTATAACTCATCCTATCGCACCATATAACCCTCCCTATATCGCCTTCTATTGCACCATATAACCCTCACTATAACTCCTCCTATTACACCATATAACCCTCCCTATAACTCCTCCTATTACACCATATAACTCTCCCTATAAAACCTCCTATTGCACCATATAACACTCCCTGTAACTCCTCCTATTGCACCATATAACCCTCCCTATAACTCCTCCTATTGCACCATATAACCCTCCCTATAACTCCTCCTATTGCACCATATAACCCTCCCTATAAGTCCTCCTATTACACCATATAACCCTCCCTATAACTCCTCCTATTGCACCATATAACCCTCCCCATCACTCCTATTGCACCATATAACCCTCCCTATAACTCCTCCTATTGCACCATGTAACCCTCCCTATAACTCCTCCTATTGCACCATATAACCGTCCCTATAACTCCTCCTATTGCACCATATAACCCTCCCTATAACTCCTATTGCACCATGTAACCCTCCCTATAACTCCTCCTATTACACCATATAACCCTCCCTATAACTCCTCCTATTGCACCATATAACCCTCCCTATAACTCCTCCTATTGCACCATATAACCCTCCCTATAACTCCTCCTATTGCACCATATAACTCTCCCTATAACTCCTCCTATTGTACCAGATAACTCTCCCTATAACTCCTCCTATTGTACCAGATAACTCTCCCTATAACTCCTCCTATTGCACCATATAACCCTCCCTATAACTCCTCCTATTGCACCATATAACCCTCCCTATAACTCCTCTTATTGCACCATATATCCCTCCCTATAACTCCTCCTATTGCACCATATAACCTCCCTATAACTCCTCCTAATGTACCATATAACCCTCCCTATAACTCCTCCTATTGCACCATATAACTCTCCCTATAACTCCTCCTATTGTACCAGATAACTCTCCCTATAACTCCTCCTATTGCACCATATAACCCTCCCTATAACTCCTCCTATTGCACCATATAACCCTCCCTATAACTCCTCCTATTGCACCATATAACCCTCCCTATAACTCCTCCTATTGCACCATATAACTCTCCCTATAACTCCTCCTATTGCACCATATGACCCTCCCTATAACTCCTCCTATTGCACCATATAACACTCCCTATAACTCCTCCTATAGCACCATATAACCGCTCCCTATAACTCCTCCTATTGCTCCATATAAACCTCCCAATACCTCTTCATACTACACCATATAACCCTCCCTATAACTCCTATTGCTCCATATAACCCTCCAAATACCTCCTTCTATTACACCATATAACCCTCCCTATAACTCCTCCTATTATACCATTTAACCCTCCCTATAACTCATCCTATTGCACCATATAACCCTCCCTATAACTCCTCCTATTATACCATTTAACCCTCCCTATAACTCATCCTATCGCACCATATAACTCTCCCTATATCGCCTTCTATTGCACCATATAACCCTCACTATAACTCCTCCTATTGCACCATATAACCCTCCCTATATCGCCTTCTATTGCACCATATAACCCTCACTATAACTCCTCCTATTACACCATTTAACCCTCCCTATAACTCATCCTATTGCACCATATAACCCTCCCTATAACTCCTTCTATTGCACCATATAACTCTCCCTATAACTCCTCCTATTGCACCATATAACCCTCCTTATAACTCCTCCTATTGTACCATATAACCCTCCCAATAACTCCTCCTATTGCACCATATATCCCTCCCTATAACTCCTCCTACTGTACCATATAACCCTCACTATAACTCCTCCTATTGTACCATATAACCCTCCCTATAGCTCCTCCTATTGCACCATATAACCCTCCCTATAACTCCTCCTATTATACCATTTAACCCTCCCTATAACTCATCCTATCGCACCATATAACCCTCCCTATATCGCCTTCTATTGCACCATATAACCCTCACTATAACTCCTCCTATTACACCATTTAACCCTCCCTATAACTCCTCCTATTATACCATTTAACCCTCCCTATAACTCATCCTATCGCACCATATAACCCTCCCTATATCGCCTTCTATTGCACCATATAACCCTCACTATAACTCCTCCTATTACACCATTTAACCCTCCCTATAACTCCTCCTATTACACCATATAACTCTCCCTATAAAACCTCCTATTGCACCATATAACCCTCCCTATAACTCCTCCTATTGCACCATATAACCCTCCATATAACTCATCCTATCGCACCATATAACCCTCCCTATAACTCATCCTATCGCACCATATAACCCTCCCTATATCGCCTTCTATTGCACCATATAACCCTCCCTATAACTCCTCCTATTGCACCATATAACCCTCCATATAACTCATCCTATCGCACCATATAACCCTCCCTATAACTCATCCTATCGCACCATATAACCCTCCCTATATCGCCTTCTATTGCACCATATAACCCTCACTATAACTCCTCCTATTACACCATTTAACCCTCCCTATAACTCATCCTATTGCACCAAATAACCTTCCCTATAACTACTTCTATTGCACCATTTAACCCTCCCTATAATTCCTCCTATTGCACCATATAACCCTCCCTATAACTCCTTCTATTGCACCATATAACTCTCCCTATAACTCCTCCTATTGCACCATATAACCCTCCTTATAACTCCTCCTATTGTACCATATAACCCTCCCAATAACTCCTATTGCACCATATAACCCTCCCTATATCTCCTTCTATTGCACCATATAACCCTCCCTATAACTCCTCCTATTGCACCATATAACCCTCCCTATAACTCCTCCTATTGCACCATATAACCCTCCCTATAACTCCTCATATTGCACCATATAACCCACCCTATAACTCCTCCTATTGCACCATATAACCCTCCCTATAACTCCTCCTATTGCACCATGTAACCCTCCCTATAACTCCTCCTATTGCACCATATAACCCTCCCTATAACTCCTTCTATTACACCATATAACCCTCCCTATAACTCCTCCTATTGCACCATATAACCTCCCTATAACTCCTCCTAATGTACCATATAACCCTCCCTATAACTCCTCCTATTGCACCATATAACCCTCCCTATAACTCCTCCTATTGCAACATATAACTCTCCCTATAACTCCTCCTATTGCACCATATAACCCTCCCTATAACTCCTCCTATTGCACCATATAACTGCTCCCTATAACTCCTCCTATTGCACCAGATAACCCTCCCTATAACTCCTCCTATTGCACCATATAACACTCCCTATAACTCCTCCTATTGCTCCATATAACCCTCCCAATACCTCCTTCTATTACACCATATAACCCTCCCTATAACTCCTCCTATTGCACCATATAACCTCCCTATAACTCCTCCTAATGTACCATATAACCCTCCATATAACTCCTCCTATTACACCATATAACCCTCCCTATAACTCCTCCTATTGCACCATATAACCCTCCCTATAACTCCTCCTATTGCACCATATAACTCTCCCTATAACTCCTCCTATTGCACCATATAACCCTCCCTATAACTCCTCCTATTGCACCATATAACCCTCCCCATAACTCCTCCTATTGCACCATATAACACTCCCTATAACTCCTCCTATAGCACCATATAACTCTCCCTATAACTCCTCCTATTGTACCAGATAACCCTCCCTATAACTCCTCCTATTGCACCATATAACACTCCCTATAACTCCTCCTATAGCACCATATAACTCTCCCTATAACTCCTCCTATTGCTCCATATAAACCTCCCAATACCTCTTCATACTACACCATATAACCCTCCCTATAACTCCTATTGCTCCATATAACCCTCCAAATACCTCCTTCTATTACACCATGTAACCCTCCCTATAACTCCTCCTATTATACCATTTAACCCTCCCTATAACTCATCCTATCGCACCATATAACCCTCCCTATATCGCCTTCTATTGCACCATATAACCCTCACTATAACTCCTCCTATTACACCATTTAACCCTCCCTATAACTCATCCTATTGCACCAAATAACCTTCCCTATAACTACTTCTATTGCACCATTTAACCCTCCCTATAATTCCTCCTATTGCACCATATAACCCTCCCTATAACTCCTTCTATTGCACCATATAACTCTCCCTATAACTCCTCCTATTGCACCATATAACCCTCCTTATAACTCCTCCTATTGTACCATATAACCCTCCCAATAACTCCTATTACACCATTTAACCCTCCCTATAACTCCTCCTATTACACCATTTAAACCTCCCGATAACTCCTACTATGACACCATATAACCCTCCCTATATCTCCTTCTATTGCACCATATAACCCTCCCTATAACTCCTCATATTGCACCATATAACCCTCCCTATAACTCCTCCTATTGCACCATATAACCCTCCCTATAACTCCTCCTATTGCACCATGTAACCCTCCCTATAACTCCTCCTATTGCTCCATATAACCCTCCCAATACCTCCTTCTATTGCACCATATAACCCTCCCTATAACTCCTCCTATTGCACCATATAACTCTCCCTGTAACTCCAACTATTGCACCATATAACCCTCCCTATAACTCCTCCTATTGCACCATATAACACTCCCTATAAATCCTCCTATAGCACCATATAACCGCTCCCAATACCTCCTCATATTACACCATGTAACCCTCCCTATAACTCCTATTGCTCCATATAACCCTCCAAATACCTCCTTCTATTACACCATGTAACCCTCCCTATAACTCCTCCTATTACACCATTTAACCCTCCCTATAACTCATCCTATTGCACCATATAACCCTCCCTATATCGCCTTCTATTGCACCATATACACCTCCCTATAACTCCTCCTATTGCACCATATACCCCTCCCTATAACTCCTCCTATTGCACCATATAACCCTCCCTATAACTCCTCCTATTGCACCATATAACCCTCCCTATATTGCCTTCTATTGCACCATATACACCTCCCTATAACTCCTCCTATTACACCATTTAACCCTCTCTATAACTCCTCCTATTGCACCATATAACCCTCCCTATAATTCCTCCTATTGCACCAAATAACCTTCCCTATAACACCTCCTATTGCACCATATAACTCTCCCTATAACTCCTCCTATTACACCATTTAACCCTCTCTATAACTCCTCCTATTGCACCATATAACCCTCCCTATAACTCCTCCTATTGTACCAAATAACCTTCCCTATAACTCCTTCTATTGTACCATATAACCCTCCCTATAACTCTTCCTATTGCACCTTATAAACCTAATATAACTCCTCCTATTGCACCATATAACCCTCCCTATAACTCCTACTATTGCACCATATAACCCTCCCTATAACTCCTACTATTGCACCATATAACCCTCCCTATAACTCCTCCTATTGTACCATATAACCCTCCCTATAACTCCTCCTATTGCACCATATAACCATCCCTATAACTCCTCCTATTGCACCATATAACCCTCCCTATAACTCCTCCTATTGCACCATATAACCCTCCCTATAACTCCTCCTATTGTACCATATAACCCTACCTATAACTCCTCCTATTGCACCATATAACCTTCCCTATAACTCCTCCTATTACACCATATAACCCTCCCTATAACTCCTCCTATTACACCATATAACCCTCCCTATAACTCCTCCTATTACACCATTTAACGCTCCCTATAACTCCTCCTATTGCACCATATAACCCTCCCTATAACTCCTCCTATTGCACCATATAACCCTCCCTATATCTCCTCCTATTACACCATTTAACGCTCCCTATAACTCCTCCTATTACACCATATAACCCTCCCTATAACTCCTCCTATTACACCATATAACCCTCCCTATAACTCCTCCTATTACACCATATAACCCTCCCTATAACTCCTCCTATTGCACCATATAACCTTCCCTATAACTCCTATTGCACCATATAACCCTCCCTATAATGACTCCTATTTCACCATATAACCCTCCCTATAACTCCTATTGCACCATATAACCCTCCCTATAACTCCTATTGCACCATATAACCCTCCCTATAACTCCTATTGCACCATATAACCCTCCCTATAATGACTCCTATTTCACCATATAACCCTCCCTATAACTCCTATTACACCATATAACCCTCCCTATAACTCCTCCTATTACACCATATAACCCTCCCTATAACTCCTCCTATTGCACCATATAACCCTCCCTATAACTCCTATTGCACCATATAACCCTCCCTATAATGACTCCTATTTCACCATATAACCCTCCCTATAACTCCTATTACACCATATAACCCTCCCTATAACTCCTCCTATTACACCATATAACCCTCCCTATAACTCCTCCTATTGCACCATATAACCCTCCCTATAATGACTCCTATTTCACCATATAACCCTCCCTATAACTCCTATTGCACCATATAACCCTCCCTATAACTCCTATTGCACCATATAACCCTCCATATAATGACTCCTATTTCACCATATAACCCTCCCTATAACTCCTATTACACCATATAACCCTCCCTATAACTCCTCCTATTACACCATATAACCCTCCCTATAACTCCTATTGCACCATATAACCCTCCCTATAATGACTTCTATTTCACCATATAACCCTCCCTATAACTTCTATTGCACAATTTAACCCTCCCTATAACTAATTCTATTACACCATTTAACCCCTCCTATTGCTCAGTCACACCCTCCTGATTGCCTTTGCCTAACATCAGATTAACCAGTTAAGTCCTGTTTTACGTTAGATCTCACATCTTTTGTTCGGATCTGACCTCAGCATCAGGACATTAGAAGCATCTACACAAACTGTGAATTTGGAGTCTAAAAGTAACAGATTCTCACACAGGTAACTTACCATGAGCCCTAGATAACATTGCTACCATGTGTGATTGCCACAGAGGGTCACTGAGTAGGCTAATGCAATTTACCTGGATTCGAGTGTGCTTGATTTTTATTGTGGTCTGAGCTGAAATCATTGACTGATACTTCCAGAAGTTAAATCCATTGATGTTCAGCAGTAACCACAATGCAGTCTGTTGCCCCAAAAGCTATTTCCAGGCATCCAGTCTTTTGTCACTTAAAGGGACATGAAACCCCAAATTTGTCTTTCATGATTCAGATAGAACATACGATTTTAAACAACTTTTTATTTACTTATTTAATCACATGTTCTTTATTCTCTTGGTATCCTTTGTTGAAGGAGCAGCAATGCACTGCTGGGAGCTAGATGAAACACATCAGATGAGCCAGTGACAAGCAGCATATGTACAGCCACCAATCAGCAGCTAACTCCCAGTAGTGCATTGCTGCTCCTGAGCCTACCTAGTTATGCTTTTCAACAAAGGATGCCAAGAGAAAAAAGAAAATTAGATAACAGAAGTACATTTGAAAGTTTAAAATGATACGCTCTGAATCATGAAAGTTTTTACCTTTGGTAGCTTAATTTTGGTGTATTCGCTTTTCCTAGCTGTTTTATTTTTTTGGTAAATCTAATCCTTTTAATTTCCGGTTTTGTAACCTTGTTTTCTATTTTATGTATTAGCCTATATTGGGCTACAAGTGGTGCGCTAACTGTTGCAAGTGAACAGAAAGGGGTTTATTGCGGTCCTTTGTGTGCATCGAAAGTAGCATGCGTATTACAGGTTGAAAGTAAATGCGTTTGCTAAAACACAATTGAATTTAACGCACATCAGGATATCGCAACTAAAAAAATTGCAATAAAAATGATAAGTGCTCAAAGATATGAGGTCTCAGGTGTTAGAAAAAAAGGGGGCAAAGGGCTTTAACATAGAGATAAATAGATGCACATGACTAAATATGTATTTCTTTCATGTAAGTGGCAAGAGTCCATGAGCTAGTGACGTATGGGATATACATTCCTACCTGGAGGGGGCAAAGTTTCCCAAACCTCAAAATGCCTATAAATATACCGTCCACCTCACTCATACTTCAGTTTCTTTCTAATGACACGATGAGTCCACAGATCATCTAATTACTTTTGGGAATATCACTCCTGCCCAGCAGGAGGCGGCAAAGAGCACCACAGCAAAGCTGTTAAATATCACCTCCCTTCCCTCCCACCCCAGTCATTCTTTTTGCCTATGTTAGAGCAAGGAAGTGGTAAAGTTAGGTGTTAGAAAAAGATTCTTCAATCAAGAGTTTATTATTTTTTAAGTAGTGCAAGATTGTGCTGCTTTGTCCTAGGGTGTAGCCGTAGTCCATATCAGTCTCTTCAGTAGAGCAGTGGTGGCTTTAGAGCAATGGGAACTTGTGGGACATCATTCTCACTGTGCCTCCCATATATTGATGCTGCCCTAACTCTGAAAGCCTGAATAAAATTACTCAGTCTTTTCTCTTTTTTTCACAGGTCCATGTGAGGGAGAGGACCTCTCAAACCTGGGAGCTGCCTTGCTGTCGGGCAGATTAGGAGGTAAGTGCAGACTTTATTTTCTGGGATTGCAAAAGAGACTCAGAATAAGTTGGGCACTTTTTTTCAAATGGGACACACTAAGGCTCAGTGGAGTTTGGGCTCTTTAATGTGGACAGCTTGGACGCAGGCACTGGGGCTAGAAATTTAATACATGGTTGGTTCCACTACTCCAGGCAGTTTCACTTTTATAAAACAATATACCGACCGGGAGATGATTTTTTGGCGACACCCACGATGGCCGGACCTAGAGGAGGCGGCAATTTGTGTTGCGCGCCTTTTTTCCCTTCCTAATGATCGGAAGGGGAAGCAGTATAGCACCTGTTTATAGTACGCATACTCTTTTATTTTATGCGTTTCAAGCAACGGAGTCCGGTTTCTTGTATCTCCTGCTGAGTTCCGGATCTGTGATTAGAGGAACGACTCCTGCCCAAGAGAGAGAGCCGGTGTCAACAAGCAGGTAGGCACCTCAGCAAAGCAGCTTAGGTGTAGAAGTGATCTGCAGTATTGGTTAGGTTTACTGTCCTCTCTGAATACAAAAAATAAAAAAGTTACCATTTAAAATTTAAAGTGACAGTAACGTTTTCTCTGTTTGAAATTTTATTAAAAAATTTGAACTTTTTTTTGATATTTGGATCCATTGTAAATCAGAATGGACCAAGAGGCTTTGCAAAATGTCACTTGTACTTTGTGTTTTAATGCCATTGTGGAACCACCAATCCCTTTCTGTTCCTCATGTATTGAGAGAACTTTAAATTATAGGGATAGACTTTTTTCTAAGCCATCATTTTCCAAGGCGGATGCTGTTCAGGAGTCTAATGACAATGTTCAATATATGCTGCAGCTTTCTCCTCAAGCGTCCCAACTTGTATCGCCCACACATGCAGTGCCCTGCGTTTCCTCTTTAACTCCTCCTGGAGTTACGTTGCAAGACATCGCTTCTCTCATGTACTCTGCGGTTTCTGTCGCATTATCTGCTTTTCCCATGCTGCAGGGAAAGCGCAAGAGGAAAAATAGACATTCAGTAGGTGAGGTTACTGATGCACTTGTTGCTATTCGGATGCCCCCTCCCAGAAGCCTGAGGAGGAGGATCTTTCAGTTGCATCTGAGGGTGAGATCTCAGACTCTGACAGTATAATTCCGCCTGCGAAACTATGGTCGTAGTTAATCCGAAAAAATCCAGTAAACTATACAAATATTTTGAGGTACCTTCCTCGGTAGAGGTTTTTCCTGTACCAGACCGAGCTTCTGAGATCATTGCTAAGGAATGGGAGAGACCGGGTATCCCTTTTTTTCCATCTTCTATATTAAAAAAGATGTTTCCCATAGCAGACTCTATCAAGGAGGCTTGGCAAACAGTACCCAAGGTAGAAGGAGTTGTTTCCACTCTGGCCAAGAGAACTACTATCCCCATAGAGGATAGTTGTGCCTTTAAAGATCCTATGGATAAAAAATTAGAGGGGTTACTCAAAAATATGTATATACACCAAGGTTTACAATGGCAACCTGCTGTGTGCATTGCTACCGTCACTAGTACTGCAGCATATTGGTTTGATGCGTTGTCTGATGCTATTAGGACAGACACTCCCCTTGATGAGATTCAGGATAGGATAAAAGCCCTTAAGTTGGCTAATTCCTTTATTACTGATGCTTCCCTACAGGTTATCAAGCTGGGAGCAAAGATTTCAGGCTTTGCCGTTTTAGCCCGCAGAGCCTTTTGGTTAAAACCTTGGTCTGCGGATGTGTCATCTAAGTCTAAACTTTTAACAATTCCTTACAAAGGGAAGACCTTGTTTGGACCGGGCTTGACGGAAATAATCTCTGATATTACGGGAGGAAAGGGTCATCTTCTCCCTCAGGATAAGAGAAACAAGCAAAAGGGACGTCAGAGTAATTTTCAAAATTTCAAGGAAAATTCTTCCGCTTCCTCTTCCAAGCAAGAACAGTCTAAACCTTCCCCAAGACCCAATCAGTCTTGGAACAAGGGAACAAGGGTAATCAATCCAAGAAGCCGGCCGTTGAATCAAAGACAGCATGAAGAGCTTGCCACCGATCCGGGACCGGATCTTGTAGGGGGCAGGCTTTCCTTCTTCGCTCAGGCTTGGGTTCGAGATGTTCAGGATCCCTGGGCAGTAGACATAGTGTCCCAGGGATACAAACTAGAGTTCAAAAGTTTTCCTCCCAGAGGCAGGTTTCTGCTTTCAAGATTATCTGTAGACCAGACAAAAAGAGAGTTCTTACACTGTGTACGGAACCTCTCCGACCTGGGAGTAATAGTTCCTGTTCCAATGCAGGAACGGGGTCTGGGGTTTTATTCCAATCTGTTCGTGGTTCCCAAAAAGGAGGAAACCTTCAGGTCAATTTTAGATCTCAAGAGTCTAAACAAATTCCTCAGAGTACCGTCCTTCAAGATGGAAACTATTCGTTCCATTCTTCCTTTGGTCCAAGAGGGTCAATTTTTGATAACAGTGGATTTAAAGGATGCGTACCTGCATGTTCCCATTCACAGGGATCATCACAAGTTTCTAAGGTTTGCCTTTTTAGACAAACACTTCCAATTTGTGGCTCTTCCTTTCGGTCTTGCCACAGCTCCCAGAATTTTCTCAAAGGTTCTGGGATCTCTGATGGCGGTGCTCCGATTACGGGGGCATTGCAGTGGCGTCCTATCTGAACGACATCCTGGTCCAGGCGCCATCCTTTCAACAACCAAGATCCCACACAGAAATGTTGTTATCCTTCCTGCGATCTCACGGATGGAAGGTAAATTTGGAAAAGAGCTCCTTAGTTCCAAATACAAGGGTAACCTTCTTGTGAACCATAGTAGATTCCCTATCAATGAAGATTTTTCTAACAGAAGTCAGGAAATCAAAGATCTCCGATTCTTGCCTATCACTTCAGTCCGCTCCTCGGCCATCAGTGGCTCAATGCATGGAGGTAATCGGGCTGATGGTGGCGGCAATGGACATCATCTAGAATGGAGATTATGCAGATTTGTCTCCATGAATTCTACTGTAGAAGGAGACAAGGGATTCTCTTCAACGGTGGTTGACTCAGGATCATCTCTCCCAGGGAACCTGCTTTCGCAGACCCTCCTGGGTGATTGTGACAACAGACGCCAGCCTTCTAGGATGGGGAGCAGTCTGGGGCTCCCTAAAGTCTCAGGGAGTTTGGACTCAGTCAGAGTCTGTTCTGCCTATAAACATTCTGGAGCTGAGAGTGATTTTCAAAGCTCTTCTGCCCTGGCCCCAGTTGACCTTGGACCAGTTTATCAGGTTCCAGTCGGACAACATAACTTCGGTGGCTTACATCAATCACCAGGGAGGAACGCAGAGTTCCTTAGCAATGACAGAGGTAGCCAAGATAATTCGGTGGGCGGAGACTCACTCTTGCTGTCTGTCGGCGATCCACATCCCAGGGATGGACAACTTGGAAGCGGACTTCCTAAGTAGACAGACTTTTCACCCGGGGGAGTGGGAACTCCATCCGGAAGTGTTTTCCAGCCTGATTCTGAAATGGAGTCAGCCGGAATTGGATCTCATGGCATCTCGACAGAATGCCAAGCTTTCAAGGTACGGATCAAGGTCAAGGGACCCTCAGGCGGTATTGATAGAGGGCGTCGGTGATCCTCATTGCACCGGCTTGGCCTAGCAGGATTTGGTATGCAGACCTGGTGGAAATGTCATCTCTTCCACCTTGGAGGCTTCCGTTGAGGAAGGAGCTTCTATTTCAAGGGCCCTTCCTTCATCCAAATCTAGTTTCTCTGAAGCTGACTGCGTGGGGATTGAACGCTTAATTTTATCCAAGCGGGGATTTTCAGATTTGGTCATTGAGACCATGATTCATTCAGGCTCGTAAACCTGTGACTAGAAAGATTTACCACAAGATATGGCGTAAATATCTATATTGGTGTCAATCCAAGGGTTACTCTTGGAGCAGAGTTAGGATTCCTAGAATTCTGTCATTTCTCCAAGAAGGTTTGGAGAAAGGATTATCGGCTAGTTCCCTAAAGGGTCAAATATCTGCCTTGTCCATTTTGTTACATAAACGTCTAGCAGCAGTTCCAGACCTGCAATCGTTTTGTCAGACCTTGGTCAGGTTTAGGTCTGTGTTCAAACCAGTTACTCCTCCCTGGAGTCTTAATTTAGTTCTTAAGGTTCTTCAAGGGGCTCAGTTTGAGCCCATGCATTCCTTAGATATTAAGTTGTTATCTTGGAAAGTTTTGTTTTTAGTGGCTATTTCATCTGCTCGTAGAGTGTCTGAGCTCTCGACATTGCAGTATGATTCTCCCTACCTTATTTTTCATTCGGATAAGGTAGTTTTACGGACAAAGTTGGGTTTTCTTCCTAAAGTAGTTTCTGACCGGAACATTAATCAGGAGATTGTTGTTCCTTCCTTGTGTCCTAATCCTTCTTCTCAGAAGGAACGGCTCTTGCACAATTTAGACGTGGTACGTGCTCTAAAGTTCTACTTACAGGCGACTAAGGATTTTCGCCAGTCTTCTGCTTTGTTTGTGGTTTTCTCGGGAAAGCGTAAGGGCCAGAAAGCTATGGCTACTTTTCTTTCTTTTTGACTGAAGAGTATCATCCGTAGATTTGCAAGGCTGCAACTTGGTCCTCTCTTCACACGTTTTCAAAGTTCTACAAATTTGACACTTTTGCCTCGGCTGAGGCAGCTTTTGGGAGAAAGGTTCTTCAAGCAGTGGTACCTTCTGTTTAGGTTTCCTGTCTTGTCCCTCCCTTATCATCTGTGTCCTCTAGCTTGGGTATTGATTCCCAATAGTAATTAGATGATCCATGGACTCATCTTGTCATTAGAAAGAAAACGAAATTTATGCTTACCTGATAAATGTATTTATTTTTTGACACAATGAGTCCATAGCCCGCCCTGTTCTTTAGACAGGTTGTGGTTATGTTATAAACTTCAGACACCCCTGCACCTTGTTGCTTCCTTTCTCTCCTTTACTTAAAGTCGAATGACTGGGGTGGGAGGGAAGGGAGGTGATATTTAACAGCTTTGCTGTGATGCTCTTTACCGCCTCCTGCTGGGCAGGAGTGATATTCCCAATAGTAATTAGATGATCCGTGGACTCATCGTGTCAAGAAATAAATGCGTTTATCAGGTAAGCATAAATTTTGTTTTTACAAAATTTGCCTTCGTTGGAGGATGGTAAAGCAAGTCGTGCTTGATTTCTTCTGTGAAAGGCACTTCTAAGCATTTTGAAGCCCAGTTCCTCTCAAAGTACAGTGTTTGTCTGAGGGATGTGAGGGAGTATTTGCCTAATGATGTCATGTTTTCACCTATAGGAAATCTATTCTAAGGCTATCTGTAAATTCGGTTGTGGGGATTTATCTGCCACCTCCCTTTACAGATCAACATTATACTCCTCTACCATTACCTCTGCTGATATGTTTCAGTTCCGGTTTGGCTGTCTGCTATATGTGGATGGGTGTCTTCAGGTAAGTATATATCTTTTTTTAAGACACTCTCAGCTATGTTTGGCACTTTATATTTTTAAAGTTTTAAATATATATTGTATATATTTGCCATGTCAGGTCTATGTTTATTTCCCTTTGCAGTCTAACAGTTTCAGCATGGAAAATTATGTTTGGCAGAAATTTAGTAATTTTTTTTCTTACCTGAGGTTCCAGCTAGTTGTAACTTCTGTCTTGTTTTTTCAGATGCTTCTATTTATTGCGTCATTCTTGGCGCAAATTTTGACCCGAATCGTGTCATTTCCTGTTAACCTTGGCAGCAAAAGTTTTTTTCTCAGCATTTGCGTCATCTTTGTTTGGCGCCAAAAATGTTGTTATATTAAGTCTCTCCATCTTTTACTCTCTGCTTTAATTTGTTACAGAGGGCTATGATATTTGCGTTTGTTTTTCATATAAGCATTTTTTCCCATTTCCGAAACGGCTATTTTGTGGAAATTTGATATTTTGTTTAAATGTTATTTTTTCTTTTTTTTACATTTTGCAAGATGTCTCAAACTGATCCTGCCTCTGATGTTACTGTAGAAACTATGCTGCCTGTACACAATTTCTACCAAAGCTAAGTGTGTATATTGTTTAATTAGCTGATTTTATTTCTTCAACTCAAATATGTGGCACTTGTTATGTTTTATTATTCATACTGATAATGTTTCTATAGTACATATACATCTACTGTTTTACCTTCACAGTCTAATGTACATGATATTACTGTTGATATAAAGGATTATACTGCAAAAGATATAGAGAAGGCTATGACTGCTATTCCGTCTTCAAATTAATGTAAACAATCTCTCCTAACTTCTCATAAACCTTTGAAGTTTGTATTGATTGACAGCATACTGTAGTATTTCTGCTGATGTGGTTTTCTCTGACTCAGAGGATCCTATTTTAGAGACTCATTTTGAGATAAATCAAACTTTCAATTGAATGTATTCATTCTTGATTAACGAAGTATTTTTTACTTTGAGTATTGAGGAATCTAGTCCTCTTGATAACAAGAATAGCAAATATTTGAATTCTGATTTTTTTTAAGCTTCTGGGGTAACTCTTGAAGTTTGTCTTATTCCAGATGCTATCTATGATATGTTTAGTAAGGAATCTAAACTTATAGCTTCTTTTTACCTTTTTTCTAGGTTTAAAGGGCTATATCCTTTACCTATGGCTAATTTAGTGTTTTTAGGTAAAAGTCCCTTAAGGTGGGGCTATTTCTTCTCTTGCCGAACGTACTTCTAACCTATGGAAGATATTTCTTCTTTTAAGGATCCTTTAGATAGGAAGTTTGTTTCCTATCTTAAGAGAAGCATATTTACGTATTGGCCATATTTTTTTAACCTGCCATTTCTATGGCTAATGTTGCTGCTGTTTCAACCTTTTTGTTTGGACAGTTTTGTTATCAGGTCTTGATTTGTTTAAGCATTGTTCTTTTACTTCAACATGATAATCATTTAATTTATGATGCTATATTTTATGTCATTTTATCTAATAATAAATCTTTGTTTTTAGCCATTTTTACTAGAAAAGTTTTATGGCTTAAATCTCTGATATGGTATTTAAATTTAGATCACTATCTTATTATTTTAGGATAGTCATTTTTAAAGGTTTTCTATTGAATTTCATTATCTTTTCTATTACTGGGGGAAAGGGAGTCTTTTCTGCCCCAAGTTAAGAAATCTAAGGGTAATTTTTAAACTCCCAATTGTTTTTTTCATTCCCCTAAGGCCTCTGGTTCTGATTTTCGATTTTTTCTGAATTTGAATAATTCCAAGCCTTATAATTAAACCAATTTCAGCCCCTAAGACTGCATGAAGGTGCTGCCTTTTAACCAGTTCTACTGGTGGTGGTGGGGGGGGGGGGGGCAGATTGAATTTATTTCAACACATTTGGACAGTTTCTGTTCAAATCAGTGGATTCAGAATATTGTTTTCTCAGGGGTATCGAATAGGTTTCAGAATAACCTCCCATGGGAAGATTATTTTCCATGTTATATCAAACCTTGTGAAAGCTCAGGTTTTTCTGAAATGTGTTTCAGATTTAGAGTTTTCAGGGGTGATGGTTCCAGTTCCTCTGCAGGAACAGAGTTTGGGTTTCTATTCACATCTATTCATTGTCCTAAAGAAAAAAATTGTTCAGACTAATTCTGGATCTAAATTTTTTTTATATCGTTTTGTAAGAGTCCCAACTTTCAAGATGGTGACTATAGGGACTATTCTGTCTTTCTGTTTAGCAAGGTTACTTAATGTCCACAATAGACTTACAGGACGCTCATTTTCAATTCATTCAGACCACTATTGTTTTCTGAGATTCACTTTTCTAAATAAGCGTTACCAATTTGTCCCTTGTCATTTGGGCTAGCGGCAGCTCAGAGAATCTTTTCAAAGATTCTTGGTGCCCTTCTATCTGTATTCAGAGATAGGGTATTGCAGTGTTTCCTTATTTGGATGATATTTGGTACTAGCTTTAATCTTTTCATTCAGCAGAATTTCACTTGATACAACTAGTGTGGTTTCTTCAAGACATGGTTGGAGGATCAATTTTACAATAGTGTTTCTTGATTCCTTAGACAAGAGTTGCCTTTTTAGGTTTCCAGATTAATTTTAGTATCTATGGTTCTTTCTCTGATAGACTAGTGACAAATGAAGTTAATTTTAGTTTGTCTAAACCTTCAGTCTCTATTTTTTCCTTCCTTATGTGCATGGAAGTTTTTGGTCTCATGACTGCAGCATCCTCTTTGCTCGTTTTCGTTTGGGGCCTCTCTAGCTTTGCATGTTGCACCATAGGTGCAGGGATTATTTTCAGTTATCACAAATGGTATACTTAAATCCCAACATTTTTTTTCTCTCTCTCTAATTTGGTGATTGGACTATCACCCTATTGTTCAGGGGGCCTCATTTGTTCGTCCTACCTGGACTGTATTCTTAACAGATGCAAGTTTTTCAGGTGGGGGAGCTGTCTGAGAGTCTCTGACAGCACTTGGGGTTTGGAAACCTCAGGAGGCGAGATTACCAATCAATATTTTAGAACTTCATACTATTTTCAGGGCTCTTCAGGTGTGGCCTCTATTGAAGAGACAACTTTTACATTTGTTTTTTAAACAGACAATATTTCAGCTGTGGCATTTGTCGTTCATCAAGGAGGGACTCTCAGTCCTTCAGTTATGGAGAAAGTATCTCGGATACTTCCTTAGACAGAATCCAACTCTTGTTTAAATTTCTGCAATTCATATCTCAGGTATAGACAATTGGGAAGGGGATTATCACAGCCGTCAGACTTTATATCTGGGGGAGTGGTCTCCATCCAGATGTGTTTTTTTCATCTTGTTCAGATGTGGGGTATTTCAGAAATAGATATGATGGTCTCTCGTCTAAACAAGAAGCTTTCCAGATACCTTTTCAGGTCCAAGGATCCTCAGGCAGAACTGGTGGATGCTCTAGCAGTTTCTTAGTTTTCACCAACCTGCTTACTTTTTTCCGCCTCTGGTTCTTTTTCCAAGGGTGATCTGCAAGATCATAATAGAAAGATTTTATGTGTTTCTGATAGCACCAGCTTGGTCTCTCAAGTTTTGGTATGCGGACCTTGTCAGGATGTCCAGTTGCCAGCCTTGGTTACTTCCTTTAAGGCCAGACCTTCTGTTTCAGGAGCTGTTTTTTCTGTTAGGATCTCAAATCTCTAATTTTGAAGGCATGGAAATTGAACGCTTAAGTGTTTAGTCATAGAGGTTTCTCTGACTCAGTTGTTAACACTATGATACAGGCTCGTAAGTCTGTTTCTAGGAGAATTTATTTTCGTGTTTGGAAAACCTATATTTCATGATGTTCTACTCATGATTATTCTTGGCATTCTTTTAGAATTCCTAGGATTTTACAGTTTCTTCAGGATGGTTTGGATAAATGTTTTGTCTGCAAATTCTTTTAAAGGACACATTTCTGCTCTTTCTGTCGTATTTCATAGAAAGATTGCTAAACTTCCTGATATTCACTGTTTTATTCAGGCTTTGATTCATATTAAACCTGTTTTTAAATCTATTTCTCCTTGGAGTCTCAATTTTGGTTTTGAAAATTTTACAGGCTCCTCCTTTTGAGTCTATGCATTTTCCGGACATTAAATTACTTTCTTGGAAAGTGTTATTTCTTTTGGCTATCTCTTCTGCTTGAAGAATTTCTGTATTATCTGCTCACTCTTGTGAGTCTCTTTATCTCATTTTTCATCAAGATAAAGCTGTTTTGCGGACTTCATTTAAATTTTGCCTAAAGTTGTAAATTCTAACAACATCAATAAGGAAATTGTTGTTTCTCTTTTTGTGTCCTAATTTTAAGAATACTCTTGAAGGGTCTTTACATTCTTTGGATGTGGTAAGAGCTTTAAAATATTATGTTGAGGCTACTTAAGATTTAAGAAGGACTTCTAGTGTATTTGTTATTTTTTCTGACTCCAGGAAAGGTCAGAAAGCCTCTGTTATTTCTCTGTTTTTTTTGTTGAGATTTTTAATTCACAAAGCTTAGAGAATTACAGCTCATTCTACTAGATCAGTTGCCTCTTCAAATTTGCAAAGCAGCAACTTGGTCTTCTTTGCATACTTTTTCTATTTTTACCTTTTTTTATGTGTTTGCTTCTTCGGAAGCAGCCTGTGGTGGAAAGGTTTTTCAGGCAGTTGTTTCAGCTTGATTCTAATGCCTTTGATTTGAGGTTTTTTTTTGAAATTTTTAAGAAAACTTAATTATATTTGGGATTTAATTTCTCAGTGGAAATGGCTGGTTTTATTTTTTCCCTCCCTCTCTAGTGACTCGTGGACTTCCACATCTTGGGTATTATATCCCATACGTCACTAGCTCATGAACTCTTTCCACTATGAAAGAAATTAGTTTATCAGGTAAGTTCTTACATAAATTCTGTTTATATATATATATATATATATATATATATATATTTGTGCATGTATATATAGATAGATAGATAGATAGATAGATAGATAGATAGATAGATAGATGAAGGGACACGGCACACTCCAACAGTTCAATCACTTGGTGCTCTGCAGGAAATATGTATACACGATCACTGGATGTTACCCACGGCTGGCAGACGTAAATCCTGGGATATCCAAAAAAGCAGGCAGACACAGGATTTCCTCAACGTTTCGGCTCTCGTTTCGGCTCTTGCAGGAGCCTTTCTCAATGGAAGCCAAACAGACATGTTTGGCTTCCATTGAGAAAGGCTCCTGCGAGAGCCGAAACGTTTGGAAATTAGCCTTTCCTTGCTGAATAAAGGCAATTGAGGAAATCCTGTGTCTGCCTGCTTTTTTGGATATCCCAGGATTTACGTCTGCCAGCCGTGGGTAACATCCAGCGATCGTATATATATATATATATATATATATATATATATATATATATATATATACATATGTATTTATATGTGCTTATCTGTATTTACAGACATATACACATAATCATATAAATACATATGTACACACACACACACATATATATATATATATATATATATATATATATATATATATATATATATACATATATATAAATGCATTGGAGCCCTTAGCAGTCAAGTAGCTGAAAACATAAAATAATATTTATGCAATATTCATATTTAGTAAAGTGTTTAGCTGTGTTTGTACTGTAAATATTTCACATTCCAATGTTCTTCACATAGGGGAATATGTTCTAAGTATTTTTAAATACATATTCATATACAGTTTATATATATATATATATATATATATATATATATATACACACACACTTTACCAGTATAAATATGTATTTAAGGATAAATAGAACGTATTCTGCTATGTGAAGAACACTTGAGAAAATGTGATCAGGTTTGTGCGACTTGTTTGGTGTTAGTTTTTTTTCCACTTTTTGCGCTCCATTGAAGTCTATGGGAGAATACGTTAACGCGGCCACAATATTTTAACTTCAGTTTTTTTGTTTGCAAGCAATTTTTTTACTTTTAACTTGTAATACACGCACTACCCTACCCACGCAAAAAGCTTAGCACTCCACTTGCAATCTAGCCCATTATGGGGTGGAGGCTGATGGGATTTTCATGGTGTGTAATTTTTCTTAATAACTAGCGTTATTTTCACTACAACATGAAGATACTGAAGTTATATGGAGCTGACATTTTTGGGGTGAGCTGGGTGCTGTGGATTTCTGTCTATATGTCAATATGTCAGTATTGCAAAGAGGGGTTTGATGTTGCTACAGGTTCTGCAGTGATAATATTGTGATATTCATGTTTTTCCCTAGCCCAGCCCATGTGACAGAGAGCGATACGTCTCTATCTCCTATACATTATCTCAACAACAGAAGCTTTTCTCATAAGACAGAACAATGTAAGAAAAAACATTCTTAGTCAGGTCCTTAAACTTATACTAATTATTATTTTCTTCTTGCTAAGGATTTTTTATTTAAAATATTTTTATTTATTTTTTACTTTTAAGATCACAATCTGTACAGAAGGGGATTTACAGCTCGGAATCCAGGTAGAAAAACAGAGGATGCTCCAGAAATTTGTTCCCATGAAATGCTCCAAAGGTTCAGACATGAATATGGGTCTCATCTCCAGCTTTCCCAAAGAAATAGGCAACATTCCTCATCTCAACAGAAGATTGGGCAGTGCTCTCAGCTTCCTAACAGGTGATTTATTAATTTGGTCAAAGACAATGACTGATGACTGAGATTTTATACACACTCTTCTCTTCTGCTGATAGAATTTCTCGCTAGCATGTAGTTATAATTATAGACTTTACTTACAAAAGTTCTTTGTCATAGACTTGAGTAATCCCGAGCAGAGCACAGACCATGCTTTTATTCTAAATTCATTAAAGAGGTACAATTTGTATTTCCCATGACTTTTGGTCAGAGCATTGTTTGCTATAGTATGGTACAGGGTAATACTCCGGTTTTTCTTGTGGGGCATTGTCATGTGCTAATGATCTTTTTACTATCTATAAAGAGACGCCAGAGCAGTGCAGGATTTGTGTACGATTTTATGGAGAGCTCTGAGGATCACTGTCTACCCCCACTAGTGATTATGGATATCACCCCAAGGAGGCTCAGCCTTATCTATTTAATCCTGTGCTTTATTCACTGCTCTTTGTAAAAGCTCTTCTAAATCCTGTAGACCTCCTAAAGTTCTAAGCCTTTTTTAATGTGCCTCTAAGCACAGATGTGTAGTTAGAATTGACTGCATGTGCTTTGAATTCTTGGTGTCAACATCTACAGTATATATCCTAAAAAATCTTTGAAAAGTCTTTACTATTTCACCTATTAAAGCCTGTTACACGTTTTGAATAAAATACTTGGTTCACAATGATTAATTTATTCAAATATTTTTGTACGGAGATTGTTTAACATGACAGACCTTTCATTTAGAGGACGAAACCTTGTTACCCTTACGGGCGACCTCTCTGTGTACACAGTTTGTACTTTATGTGCATTTCTTGTGGTCTACAACACTTAAAATAAATAATATTAAATCCACATAGCTCAGAGAGCTTTTGAGGAAAGTCATTATTAACCTCGAAAGAAATATAAGGATCATTAGATTTGCTGGGTATAATCACAATCTTGTAACACTTAGGGCTAGATTACGAGTGGAGTGCTAATAGTTACGTGGGAGCGATAATGGGTTTATTGCGGGTGTTTGTGCACGTCAGGTTTTTTGCTTGAATTACAAGTTGAAAGCTTGAGCGCAATTGAAGTTAACACGTGTTGTGTTAGCGTGACCTCAGAGCTCTGCTTAACAGTTTTGTGAAACAAAAAAGTGTCACAAAACACATCAAAAATACATTATAAAGTACAGTTACACTCATAATAACACTATCTAATAAAAAATTATCCCACAACAATAATGCACAAAAATGTTATAAGGGCTCAAACATATGAGGTCTCAGGTGTTAGAAAAAAAGGCTGCATAGGGCTGAGACATAGAGATATATACACATACATGTCTAAAGATGTACAGTATATGTATGTATATATAAATGTATATATGTGTGTACATATGTATTTATGTATTTATATGTATGTATATATATATATATATATGTATTTATATGTATGTATGTATATATATATATATATATATATATATATATGTATTTATGTATTTATATGTATGTATGTATATATATATATGTATTTATATGTATGTATGTATATATATATATATATATATATGTATTTATGTATTTATATGTATGTATGTATATATATATATATATGTATTTATGTATTTATATGTATGTATGTATATATATATATATATGTATTTATGTATTTATATGTATGTATATGTAAATGTATATATGTGTGTACATATGTATTTATGTATTTATATGTATGTATGTATGTATATATATATATGTATTTATATGTATGTATGTATATATATATATATATATATATGTATTTATGTATTTATATGTATGTATGTATATATATATATATATATGTATTTATGTATTTATATGTATGTATGTATATATATATATATATGTATTTATGTATTTATATGTATGTATATGTAAATGTATATATGTGTGTACATATGTATTTATGTATTTATATGTATGTATGTATGTATATATATATATATGTATTTACAGACATATATAAAAATGTAAAGTAAACACATAAATACATACGTACACACATAAGACATATATAGAGGTGCATTGGAGCCCTTTGCGGTTAAGTAGATGAAAACATGAAAAAACATATTTATGCAATTCTGTATATATCTATAGCTGTTAGATATAGATATATATTGTACCAAAAATATCATCATATATATGTAGAAATATTTATTTATGAATAAATAGAACATATTCTTCTATGTGGAGAACATTGGAATGTGTAATATTCAAATTTTCATGTCAGGTTAGCGCACTTGAGAATATTTAATCAGGTTTGCGTGTGAGTAGGGTGTTTTTTCCCACTTATTTTGCTCTATTGACTTCTATGGGGGAATAGGTTATCGCTCATGCATACCCCCAACTGTCCAGATTTTCTCAGGACAGTCCTGATTTTAGGGGTCTATCCCACTGTCCCGGGTAGAGTGCAGTCTGTCCCGCAATGCCCCCAGCCCCTGGGGTGCTGCATTGTTGATTTTCTTTTTTTAATTCCTATTGGCTGGGTCCTCCTTACCATGTTGGTTATCACGTGACATTGCACTCAATACCTGCACAGTGCATGAGTCGTCTGCAGTCACTTGGCTCCAGTCACAAGGTTTTGACGCATGTGACTGCACATAGTGACTCTCCGTGGAGTGCAGGTAGCGGTACTGAAGAACTCATATTGACTACTAACTGTGACACTGTGTCTCCAAGGACTATCAGGAGGTCTCCGAGGTGGGTAAATGTCGGACACAGTCACCAGTTAATGTGTCTTACTCATGATGAATCGGATGGATGATCCATCAGGGGGGGCGCAGACAGGGTACAGTGACCGTGCTGGGTAAGTGCAAGCAGGTGGAGGCAGGTGCTCTGGCTGGCAGCTTACTCATTTAGATTGATTTCCCATCCCGTGGCCACTGTGACCTGACTGTGCTGCAGCTTAGAGCTAACAATCGGATCCGGCAGCCGAGGATTGGATTTACCACTGCGGCGTTGTGCTTGTGTCATTCTCTGCTTTTGTAAGAGCAGCAGTCAGTGTAGTAATCCCTTATACTAGCTAAGGCAGCTTTCCCACTAATGCCCAGCAGCGGGCAAACTTATAGCACAAAGCAGCGCAGGCTCCTAAAGATCAGGAGGCAGCTGCAAGTCTGTAAGTAGTCAGATTTAGTACCTGGGGTTTGTGGGGACCCAGACAAGGTTATTTTTTTCATTAATTATTTTGAGAAGCGTTTCCTCGTTTTGTACAGCTCCAATCACAGGTGTTTGTTTAACATGGGATGCATGGCACCTGGCGTGCGCAAAAAGCCAAAGTCGAGTGCAGTTAGCGTGCAAGTCGCAGCGATAAATAGTGCTCCACTCGTAATCTAGCCCTGTGCTGGTTACTGTGAGTACCACTTATTTTGTCAGCGGTCAGGGGAGCTGTAATCCTTCTGCCCCACTTTACCTTTATTTAAATGTCTTTACTTATTGTACTCCCATGTAGCGCTGCCAAATCTTTATGTTAACAAAAGAGCGATATCTAATTTACGTACCTGAGTGTTATCTATGTTTAAAAGGCCTGACTAATTGTCTGTCTGCCCATCTGTGACTAATTATTGATATATTTTGTCTATGTACATTTCCAGGGATCTGAAAGACAAGTCAATAAAAAGAGACAGGAAAATTACAAAACATGGAAAGTTATCAATTTTCATTCAAGAAAAAGAAGTGAATGTGGATTTATCAGACTGTAAGTAACAGCCTAAATCCTGGTCCCTAAACTTCAGCACTATATAGGTTACCAGTCACTAAATTTACCAGTGTTGTCTGAACCTGTCCTGATAATGCAGTAAGGCGGTAACTCTACTATAATTACATAAGTATGGGACACAAACCTTTTAGCATAACATTACTTAGTAAGAGTAGTACTCACAAACTGACACACTGTTACTCCTCTATATACTCGCCAGGTACTGATAGTGAAGATTCATTATACTCTGATTGGTTGATATCTGCGCACACCGATCTGTCTCACTACCGGAGTCCCAAAGCACAAAGTAAGGACTGGCCCAGCGGTAAATCGTTTCTTGGATTTTTCCAGACAAAACCTGAATAATGTGATATTTTTCTAACTACACTCCTGTTAAACACATTATGATTTAAAGGGACAGTAAAAGTTACAAGACTTTTCTGTTGTCTTGCTAAACAATAACATATCACAAAAGTCTAAAGATTTTTAAATCAAATTTAACATCTTGTTAGCTGCAATTGTGTTTTTCCTGGCTAATGTGAGTATTGTTTTGCAGATGTTATGAGTTCATGCCAGTTATGGAAAGATATATAGCAGGCTTAGCCTTGAGAAGTCTGCAGTGTGTATTTCAAACTCTGAGAATTAGAAAAGTATATAGCAAAGATGTGTTACTATGCATAATTAAATACAATTAAAATATCAAGGTGTTTACTGTCCATAAATGTCACCGGTAGCACATGTACACAATGTAATATCTGCTAAGTAATTTTTTATATGAGATAGTTTTACAAGCCGGTTAGTGGGAAGGAAACATAAGAAGTTTTAGGAGAAGAGGAGAGAGGCTATCTATGAGCAAAACTAGTTATTGAAAGCAGTGATAGGACCAACTGGAGGAGCAGCTATTAGAGGACGTAGTTATACAAGTGCTATGAAAATGATATTCAAAGCAAGGGTTATATGAAGATTAGGTGAAGTAGGATTTTGGAGCAGTCATAAAGAGAGATGCGTATACAGTTATAAACTGGCACATTATTGGGAATAGTAAATTGACCAACGTGTGTAAAGAAATAGTGGAATCAGCCTGTGTCAGTTGCGGAGTACAATCTAAATTACACTTTTTTCTTCTTCCTTGTATGCAAAAACTGAAATAGATTTAATATGTAGTTTGTGTTTTATTTTTGCAGATCATAGTTATAGTTCACTTGAAGACGAACTGGTAGAAATTGGAGATACAGACTATGATGACTTTGTTATGTCCTGTAAAAATCTTATCACCACTTGTGAGTGAATAGATACAATGACTGATATAAAATGATTTTTATATGGTTTGATATGAGATGAATAATGTAATCTGTAGCTGCCGTCAGTATTTGTCCTTGGATAAAATAACTGGCTGAAGGATAGGGAGTAAAGAGTTGTTGCAGATGGAACATAATGTGCTTAGTAAGGTTCCTTATGGATCACGGCTGTATAACTTCTGTAATTGGAAGAGGATAGATTTGTGCTGATGATACTGACATAAAATAATGAAATATTTTCTTTCTAATGACACGGTGAGTCCACGGATCATCATCAATTACTGTTGGGAATATCACTCCTGGCCAGCAGGAGGAGGCAAAGAGCACCACAGCAAAGCTGTTAAGTATCACTTCCCTTCCCACAAACCCCAGTCATTCTCTTTGCCTACGGTGCAAGGAGGAGGTGAAGTTTTAGGTGTCTTATAAGAAGTTTCTTCTTATTTTATTATTTTAAAGCAGAGTAGGTTTGCTCTGATCTTTTCTGGGGTCTAGCCTTAGTCCACGTCAGTCTCTTCAGTAGGGCAGTGGTGACTTTTAAGCATTTGGGAACTTGTGAGGTACAATCCTCACTGCGCTCTCTCAAAAGCTGCCCTAGTCAGAAAGCCTGAATAAGCTTACTCAGTTCTTTCTTTTTCCACAGGTCCATGTGAGGAACTGCACCCTCTCAAACCAGGTGAGCTGTCCTGCTGCTGGACAGAATGTCTTTCAGGTAAGTGCCATGTATATTTTTTATTAGAAAAGGAGAATTTGGCACTTCAGCAGCTAGATGCTCAATTGACCCTATTGAGGGTTAATCATTTAGGCACTGTGGACCGAGATGGGGAGATTATTTTATGATTTATTGGTGGCTCAGTTGTGTCTTTCGCTCCGGTTGAGATCCAGGCAGGACTTTGGTGATAATTCTAGGGCCGTGTTATATACTTTCAGTGCAGCCATGTAATGCTTTATTACTATGCTTAATACCGCAAAAGGGGAGGGTTCTTGTAAGAGGGCGGTTAGTTCCGTTGGCGCGCTTTCATTTTCCCTGTCGCAACTTGCGAGGTAGTGACGCAGTTGTCTTATTTTCTTCTTAATTGGAAAGAGTCCACAGTTGCATTCATTACTTCATTACTGGGAAATAAGAACCTGGCCACCAGGAGGAGGCAAAGACACCCCAGCCAAAGGCTTAAATACTCCTCCCGCTTCCCTCATCCCCCAGTTATTCTTTGCCTTTCGTCTCAGGAGGTTGGCAGAGAAGGGTCAGAATTAGTTTTCTCTTATGGAGGGTACTACTCTTCACAATGGGACAGGAGTTTTAAGTAGTCCTATAAGCTTCTCAGTGAGGGCCTGGGTGAAAGTTAGAGTCCGGAGATGCAGAAGCTTGGCATGCTTTCTCTCATAGCAGGGATGGTCCTGCATTGTACACTATGTGATTTATTCCCTCCTTCGTGACTATCAGAGAGGAATCATACATCTCTGTACTGTCTGGGTCATAGGAGGTGGTGAGTGCCCCATCCATTGGGGTATAGAGGTGCCGTTATTTTATATAAAAAAAATAAATAAAAAAATAGAGTATGTTTTATCTCTTTAGTTCTCCGGTTGTTGCACTAGTGATGGAGGATTCGATTTCTTTAGAGGGCACTCCCTCTATTCCTAAAGAGCAATTCCTTTTTATATGGGGAGGAGGCCCTAGTTCCCCCTCTCAATTATGTTCCATATGCTTTGATAATGTGATAATATCAAACATGTTTGATATCACGGAGCCGTCCACCTCTGAGGAGTTGTCGTTCAGTGAGGTGCGTACCCTACATTGTTATCTCTATACACATGCAGTTTTCCCATAGCATTGCTGATCCTCCATCTGGAGGGGGCCTTTTTTCTCCAGACCTTACTGCGCAGTTCAGACGGCGGTGTCTGCGGCCTTAATGCTTTACCTCGCCCTGCTAAGCGCAAGCGAAAGATTACATATTGCACTCCTTCCCAGAGTACATCAAATAATTTTTGGATTTAACTGATAGGGTTATCCAAGGATGAAGTTCTTTCTGAGACTTCAGAGTATGAACTTTCTGGGTCAGAGTCTGCTGCCTCTCAACCTCCAGCTGCGGAGGAACCAGACTTTAGTTTTAGGACTTTGCGCTTCTTCTAAAGAAAGTTTTTGGCGAATTCAGGGGTTCCAGAGGTCATATTGCCTGATGAACCTTTATTTCCTAAATTGAATAGAGTTTGAGAACAGGGTGGTGCCTTCCTTTCCCTGCTCCTGTTGTCCAGGGTATTCCACCTTGGACTGTACAGTTCCCTGCGGGTGTGAGTGTCCCTAAGTGCTGTGCCTTTCGTTACAGAATTGTGCGCCTTTGCATGGTACTCTGACATGTTTTTTCAGTTATTGAACGACCCTATCCTTATCGGATACAGGAATACTCAGTCTGCTCTTCGAATGGTGCACCTCATTAGACATGTGGGGATGATGTAATCTCCTGATTGTCCATGTATTGAGATCTTTTCCAGTTTTTTTGGAAGATCAGGGCTCCATTTGGCTGGTCCTGCGGTAGGCCTGTTTCTTTTTGGGCGTTACCCTATGGGTTGCCTTGTATTTTATTTTCATCCGATAGGATGTCCTGTCCGTTTTCCTTCTTCCCCTCTGAGGGAGGATTTATGCGGCTTGACGGTTAGGACCCGGATTTCAGGCTGGTCCTGTTTGAGTTCAGTTCTGTCTGGTAGCTGTTCGGACAAGTGGCGCCACTCTTCTTGGCTGGTCCGGTAGAGGCACTGAGTGCTCATGTTATCCTCTGGGTTCAACTAAGCATTCTAGAGGACCGGTGGGTCCGTGAGGCAGGAAGGATTGACTTCAATTTGGATGACTGGGTCAGTGGAGTTTCGATGCGTCTCTCTCTCTCTTGTGTCTGGGGTTGTCAGACCCTAAAGCTCCTTCCCGTGTAGTGGAGGGTTGGTGGGTTTGCGCCCTCTTGCCGGCGAGTTGGGCGGTATGGCCTTTTTTCTTTTGAGGCCCTGGGAATTGTCCTTCTGGACTTAGTTCTCAGCAGCTAGTAATTCATTGGGTAGTTCAGCTGCCTTGCAGAATGTCACCAGCTGCTGCTATTTCCCATTGACTGTGTACTGTCTAGCTGTTTTTTATGAGATCGTTTGGTCTTCCTTTGTTGTCTCCATGTGAGTTAGGTCTCCTTTTAGGACCTGGGCTCCCCTCTGGGATATGGTCGTTCTCTGTTAGGGGCACTGGGGGTGGTCTCCTTGGGCTTGCTTGTTGTCCTGCGGCTGTTTGAGAGTCTATGGGCTCTAGTGTCATGGTAAGACTTTTAACGCCTTAGCTGCTTTGAAGCATTGGACCTTGGCAAGGGGTGGTCTCTTCCTTGGGTCGGGACTTGCGTGTTATCTCGTTATTCGGGTTGATCTGGATATTGCATTGATATCTCCCTGTGGTCTGTTTTTTTATGTCAGACGGGGTGTTAAGTTCTCGGATATTGTTTATTTAAACAATTGGGGGTTCTGATCTGTTTTCTCCCTGGTGCTTCCGGTTGCTGAGGCTTCATTCAGTGTTTTCCTTTGTGGAGTTGTTGCTGGACTTTTTGGCTCTAGGGCTGGTTCGGGGTTCACCAGTTCCTGGGAACTTGGGCTATGTCCTTTTTCTTGGACTAATTGACCTGGTCACGGTTGGCCAGGTTGTCTGAGTGCTGATGCTCATTCGGCTGGACTTACTCCTTTATGGTCGGTTTCCCTTGGTCAGCTTGCTGTGGTAACCTTATGGATTCACTGCTCTTCCCTTTTCTTAGGGTGGGGGCTTATTGAAAGAGAAGTGTGTGTGAAGGAGCGCCTTACAGGAGGCTGCAGTACGTAAGAGGATTAGGCTATATGATGGACAATTTCAACATCTATAGGAAAAACAAATATTGTGTGTGATGGCTATCGTACGGTTATATTGAATGCCAAATATTTGTGACAAAACAAATCTATGCCGCAGAGTATAGCTGGTTGTTGATCAATGTCAATGATTTAATAATAGTTGGTAGTAGGTCACAATGTTTTATACATATATTAGCTACCAAGTCGCAGTTTAATTCAATAGGTGAAATGTAAAGGCAAAGGTATGTCACGAAATGCTATACGCCGTTGTAGTGTTCAATAATATATACTTTACTACAGAGGATTAAAAATACATAAAGAGCAAAGATTCAAATTGTACTGGCAGCGTACAGTAAAACCGGAAAAAAACTATATGTCCTATACAGCTCAAAAATAAGTCTAACATATGTAATGGTACATGTTATATTCCAGAGTAAAAAAGGTTGTATGTATTATACGGCTCAGAGTGGTACAAATATATCCGGAATACTGACAGGGCATGTGAATAGACCGTCCGGTCGCCAATGGCGAGTAAAAATTCTTGCGGGCAAGTAAAATTTTTAAGTTATCAGCCCGAACGGCGACCTGACATTTTAACTGGGATATAAGAAGCAATAAAAAAAAATTTCAAATTGCATTCCACATATGCGCACACACGGGAATGGAGGGAAGAAATGGGAGGTTCTTTCTGTTAAATGCTTTCAAAGACCTCCCCTTATCTCCATGGCTCTTGGTCTCTTCCATGTCAGTTGCTACTTCTCACCCCTAAGGTTGTATGCGCGGGAAGACATCCTGCTAGAGCAGTGAGTATTTCTTCTCTGTGTGTGTGTATGAACGAAGTATGGGTTAAAGTGACAATATAGTTATGGTAGGCAGCTTGCTAATGTACATTATGCTGAAGTACTCCAGGGTCATCTGCAGTACTTCAGCACAATGTACACGAGCAAGCTGCCTACCATAACAATATAGAGCAGTGCACTATTTTCCTGGACGCTATTGATGCTCCAAAAACTGACTTTACTAATTTGTAGAGAACATACCATCTCCATGCACCCAGTCAAATCTGCTAGGGTGGCACTGACAGTCGCGCTAGTAGTTGAAAGGCAGCCGGGCAGAAAGGGGGGAAAAAAGTATTTTTAACATGCTCGTTATGTCACTGTCCAGCTACATGCAGTACCACTCAAAGCGCTATAGGTTGAAGGGGGCAGAATTAGAAATACTTAGTCAATCGTAACCCCACATATGATGAAGTAAAAAAAAAAAAAGAAGCTCAATTATATATATATTTTTTTCCCTTAGGGGAAAATAAGTCAAGACTGTACATACAGTTTTTCAAAGATAATATCCCTGTTTTTTTCTACCTGGTGATAGAAAAATATTTTCTAAAGTTAAAGCCTTTTTATTAATGTTCAAGTCCCAAATAGTAAGCAGCTTGCAAATCATTCAAATTGGGACCTCTGTCTGCAATGCGTGTGAGATTACAATAACACTATTTATATTGCCTTTTTACATAAGATATATACACATTACATGCAGATATGCACGGGCGACTAAAGTTTCTTGCGGGCTGGTAAGTTTTGTGATTTACTCGCCCGATGGGCGAGGGGAGTTTTTTGGTATTCATTGGCCCTGTACTGATATAGAGTAAATATCAATATATCATCTGGTTAAAGGTATTGCGTAATACTTGTATAGAACACAAAATATAAAAAAATAAATATATAAAAACCAGTGTATTAGGCTTGAGGCTTACAATTATTGTCTCAAGGATCTATGACTGTCAGAAAGAGTAGAATAGTAGCAGTCTGAATCTAAAGTGTATAAAATGATCTCTGTCTAGCAGTAGATACTAAATAAAGATTCTGTAGTGATATAACGGATACTTTAGAGATGGTATAAGAAGTGCTAAGAAAAGCTCATATTTCTCTATGAGAGATAACACTGTTGCAGCTGTAGAGAGTAGTGTTTAGATATGCTTTTAAGTTAAAAAACTAATAGAGATATCGCTTTAAAAAATACATAAGATGTAGAGAACGATCAATATAGCCATGCTAGGGGATATCCTAATATATTAGTACGAGTAAATCAAGTATGGAGGATTGGCCAATCCATGTACTAAGTACAGTTAAAATACAAAAAATGCATAGTACAGTGATAAACAGTGAGAATGATGACAATAGAAATAATGAAGGGATCACCCAAATAAATTATATCAAATAATAATCCAGAAGGAGTGTCCTTAAAAAAGTGTCCTTAAATGAAGGAGTGGAATCTCACTTGGATCTGTTGAGATGAGTGGAAGGTCCAGTGATTCCAGGAATTCTAAAAAAGGTATATGTCCCTTATCCAAATTGAATAAAAAAATATATAGGTTTATGTGAAAAAAAACCCTGTAAAGAAAGAAAGCAAAAAGAAAATATAGCAAACTATATAACTGATCTGGGCATATATGAAAATATGCTCACATTTCAAAGCGGAGAACTCGGGCTGGTATGTCGGAAGCAAGTCTACACTGTCATTATATGGCCAGGTTATAATACAATATATTTAATAATTATTCTTTAAACAAACCCCCAATAAAATGCATATACAAAACAATAAAATTAATGTAAATTCCTAAATTCTTTACATTAGTTAAAATTTCTAGACACATTGAATTATATTGATAGAAAACCAGATATGAATCAAACTTATACAAGTTTAAACTGTTATAATATTCTTTACAAAGCAAATCAGATATACCTCTAGAATTAACCTTATTCACAACTGAATTGTATTAAAATACCACAATGAAACATCACAGTATGGGTCACTAACTTCCAGACAAATATACTTAAGCTATTTAGCCCACAAATAATCCTATATAACTCTAATTAAAACACCAGAAATTATACATATTCTTACTGTAAACAGTCAGTTTATATGCCAATTTATCTAAGCTGATATAAATTCTTAATTATCTACAATTAAGACAGATTCTAATATACAAAATGCCCTTTTAAAATTACTAACTGCAATTTAGTCAGTATATGGCCAGGTTATAATACAATATATATAATAATTATTCTTTAAACAAACCCCGAATAAAATGCATATACAAAACAATAAAATTAATGTAAATTCCTAAATTCTTTATATTAGTTAAAATTTCTAGACACATTGAATTATATTGATAGAAAACCAGATATGAATCAAACTATACAAGTTTAAACTGTTATAATATTCTTTACAAAGCAAATCAGATATACCTCTAGAATTAACCTTATTCACAATTGAATTGTATTAAAATACCACAATGAAACATCACAGTATGGGTCACTAACTTCCAGACAAATATACTTAAGCTATTTAGCCCACAAATAATCCTATATATAATTAAAACACCAGAAATTATATATATTCTTACTGTAAACAGTCAGTCAGTTTATATGCCAATTTATCTAAGCTGAAATAAATTCTTAATTATCTACAATTAAGACAGATTTTAATATACAAAATGCCCTTTTAAAATTACTAACTGCAATTTAGTTATAGTTACCAAATACCTTTGATTTAAATATTATATATATATTTATCAATCACGTATACTTCACCAAAATAACAAAATCGATAATTCAGCTTCTAGAACTTCTTGTTTCACCTCATATGAAATAAGGGTATTTGCAATATGGATAATAAAAAGTAGCCCAATTTGCTTAAAGTGACTGCGTCCCAATTTGGCAGCAGTTATTCAGTCACCGGTTCAGCAAAAAGTCAGCAGCCTCTTTTCTCCTCTTGCATTCATCTTATATTATCTTAATCATTGGTGAAACAATATGATAGGCCCTTTGGAAGCTTGTCTGTGATTTGCTCCTGGATCTGAACATCTCATAGATTATTTTGGGAGACGCCTCCCTGACTGGCTCTGCATGTGTTCTAATAGACAATTTATTTGGCTGTCATACCAGTTCCAATCCCCTAGGGGGCAGCAGACAATCGGCAAATACAGTCTCACCATCAATCACTGCTAATCCAAATATCTCCCTATATAGTGATTATTTAACATACTATAACTTTTTGCATTAATCACTTACAATTTTAATTATAGATGGGATAATATAATGTCATTTTTTTGATTACTCCAATACTAAATACAAGTATGTTTCTAGTGATCATACTAATAATACATACCTTGAGATCAGCAAACATATGTCGTTTTCATATAATTATATCTACATTGGATTACTATCCCATACAGATTAATATTTCATATCTGTATATCTCTCTTTGAAAGTACAAAATACACAGGATATTATTTAAAATACCAATTATATATATACTTATTAGATGCCTGAAAGATATAAAGAAATAGGTTATTAAAATTGGACATTTTAAAATTGACTGTATTGCTATTTATTTCATTCCAGTATACACTTATCTAATATGTTACCGTTATACAAATAGACAATCTCATATCCATTATTTTGTACCTATTATTTGATTGTCTGAGGCACATATTAAATATTTGAAAACTATATAGATAATTTGTTATCAAACGTACATAGGTTAAGATATTTTGAAGTCTTTTTTTTAAAACCATGATTTACATTTCTAGTTTGTCTGGAAATGAGGATGTGTATTGTAACTCAGCAGGGACAATTTAGCACTTAGATGAGGACAGCTGGATCCTCTAAACATGTTTGTAGATTCAACCATTCCCACAGACGGACCGTCTATTCCCCACAGGGAGCCTGTGAGTTCCTTACCCATCTTGGGCAGGAAGCCCAGATATGGGCATATTCCTCTGAGGGTTTCAAAATGCTAATATTTACTTTGAAGTGGCCCACTGATCTAAGAAATGACTGCCTGAAATAATTAGACCAAATGTTTCATTGATGAATGAGAGAGGGGGTTGATCTGTTAAAGTGACGTCTGGAGTTTTACAAATAAAATGAATTATTTGGCGTATACAACCATTATATATATTAAATAAATAATATATATATATATTATTTATAAAAAATTCACAGATATTCTGACAGCGCGTTTCAGCCTACAAACGAGGCCTTTCTCAAGACAATACCAGCTGTGTTGTTCTGTGAAAATTTGAAGGCTGGATTAACCTATGGCGTTTTGGAGGCACGGCTCAAAATTGCGCCAAGTTTCATTGGTGTAGAGTATCTGTTAGGAGGATCGGTCTAATTCTCTTGTGGCCATTTTAAAAGTAGGCAAGATGGATTGCTTGCTCTTAGAGTAATTTGAACGCTATTTTGATGGCAAGTGGAAAGATACAATATATCGGCAAAGTGTATCAATTGTAATACGGGATGTACACATTTTCTTTTTTGGTCAAATTGTTTATTAACATGTATATAGTTTGCAACCCGAGTTTGAGAATAGCTTGAAGAGGGCGAGCATAAGTATTAAAACTGTTACTCAAAGTATATGGAGATCTGTGAGATGAGCAAGTTGTTATAAAAATGATTCTGCCTAAAATCCAAGAGTAGAATAAATAATAAAATAAATGAATATATAATGAATATATAAATATAGAGAATATATAAATTCAGAGAATATATAAATTTAGAAGATATATATTAGAATTATATACAGAATTTGGTTATGATGTATAAGGAAATAAAGCTAATAAAATAAGGAAGTGTCAAATGGTATATTTGGATTTATATATCAGATGTTGTATATCAATATATCAGCTAAAAGTTGGTGTATATAGAAGGAGGAAATTTCATATTTCTCTCAGAATTGAGACAGAGATTTCCAACTAATATTATTAAATCTAGGGTACTTTATTACCCCCTCTTTTGTGTGCATAGTAAAATTTACACACCAGTGAATACATAAACTAGGGGAGAATGTGATGGGTGTTCCTGTTTAATGTCCTAAATAGATGAAGGCATATATTGAAACATACTTCAACTGTTATACTAAGCATGTATTTGTCATACTTCTAATTAGTGATATAAAAGTTCAGTCGTCTACAATCAACATGCTGTGGGTGGGGGGCTTATTCTCCTTCTTATGGAGGTGTGGTCCTTTTTCTAGGGATTCTCTTGGATTCAGGAGGTTGGAACTGAGAATTAACCTTTCAGAGAGGGGTGTTTTTCTCTGAGTTGTTACGTTCCATCTGGAGTCTTGCTTGCTCTGTGTTGAGACTATGGTGGGCCTTTTGTTAGATTCCTTTGGGTCTACGGCCTTGTCGTCTGTTTCTAAGTAGTCGGGTTGGCACCCGTGCTCTGTTGGGATGGCTGTGGCCATTCTTCCGCTCATTTTTTGAGCTGGTGTTGGAGTTCTTCTGCTCTGTTTTCAAGACCTACCAATGCTTGGGCTGGCCCGGTTGAGAGTGGGTTCTGAGATGCGTTGCCATCTTCAGGATCTAGGTTGGCATTGTAGCTAGCCCCCTGGGTTTACAAGCTGAGGGTCCTGGGTTACCATTCACCTTTGGGTTCTGGGTGTAACCTCTCTCTCTCTTGGGGGTGCAGTGGGTCTCGTTGAGGTTATGTGCTTCCCATTTTGGAGCCCTGTGTGTAGGTCTAGTGGCTTTGATTGCCTGGAAGTGTGCCCTCTGTCTGGGAGTTCTCCTTTTGCAATCTGTTATCTTGCTGACCGCTTTTTACTTCTCAGCAAGTATTCTTCTGTGTCATCCTAATGATGACTGAATGTTCTTGACTCAGGGCTTTTTGTCTGGGTCTGTTACACGTTCTTTTTTTTGTCTGAATACTATAGTATTCTTAGTTCTGACGATTTGAGGACTTCATTTTCAGTTGTCTTTTGGTGCTGTTGCACGATGTTGAGAGAAAGGTTTCTCTGTTTCGAGGCCCGGTCCTAAACCTCTGGTTTCTGCTTGGTCTGGGCGTAGGCTCCCCTTGTCCGTCAGGACCCATTTGGGTCTTTGTGAGCTGGGCTCGCTATTGGAGTTTTTCCTTTTATAGATTTTGTGGTGACCTTTCGGTTCCCCTTCGCCTTATCCCTTGGTGAGGGACCGCCTGTTGGGCAACGGTGTCTCCTGGAGGACTGTTGGCTTAGTTGAGTCTGATTTTGCAGTCTCTAGCTAGGCTTCCGGACTATCTGCGGGTCAGAGCCCTTGGAGCCTTTCCTTTTCAAAGTTTTCTCGGCTTCAGACGAAGCAGGGTTTTTGTAGTGGTTTCTGGCTTGTGGCCTCAGAATGGGCCGCCTATTGTACCCTCCTGTTTTGGCATTCAGTGTCCTATTTAGCTTGAGTATTGGTTTCCCAAAGTAATGAATGCAGCTGTGGACTCTTTCCAGTTAGGAAGAAAAACAGAAATTATGCTTACCTGATAATTTCCTTTTCTTCCGTTGGAAAGAGTCCACAGCTCCCCACCCTTTTTCTACGTGGGGCGTCTTTTTATTCTTTTGGCACCTTTTTTTCACCCTGATATTTCTTCTACTGTTCCTTGTTCCTCGGCAGAATGACTGGGGGATGAGGGAAGTGGGAGGAGTATTTAAGCCTTTGGCTGGGGTGTCTTTGCCTCCTCCTGGTGGCCAGGTTCATATTTCCCAATAGTAATGAATGCAGCTATGGATCGTTGCAGAGTGGAATCGATCTCAGGCAGCAGGATAGGTAGGCACCTCAGTGACTCTGCTGAGGTGTAGAGGGTTGCTTGGGGGTTATTGAGAAGGTCAGTTTACACAGTAGCCCTATTTAAAGTAACTTTGTTCCTTTTTGGCTCTGTATTACCATGACAGAGGTGATCCGAATTATTCAGTGGGCGGAGATCAACAACTGCTGTCTTTCTGCGATCCACATTCCAGGAGTGGACAATTGGGAAGCGGATTTTCTGAGCAGACAGACTTTTCATCCCAGGGAGTGGGAATTTTCCAGTTTGACCCTCAAATGGGGGCAGCCAGAACTGGATCTCATGGCTTCTCTGCAGAATGCCTAGCTTTCGAGGTACGGTTCGAGGTCAAGGGATCCACAGGCCGTCCTTTTAGATGCTTTGGCGGTCCCTTGGAATTTCAATCTAGCATACCTGTTTCCTCCGTTCGCTCTCCTTCCAAAAGTCATAGCTCGGATCAAGCAGGAGACGTCGTCTCTGATTCTCATAGCACAGGTGTAGCCTCGCAGGATCTGGTATGCAGACCTAGTGGAAATTTCATCCTTTCCACCTTGGAGGCTTCCTCTGAGGAGAGACCTTCTACTTCAGGGTCCCTTCCTTCATCCAAATCTCGTTTCTCTGAAGTTTCTCTGAAGCTGACTGCTTGGAGACTGAACTCTTAATTTTATCTAAGTCGGTCATTGAGACCTTGATCCAGGCTCGTAAGCCTGTGACAAGAAGAATTTCCATAAGATATGGCGTAAATATTTGTATTGGTGTGAATCCAAAGGCTACTCTTGGAGTAGAGTCGGGATTCCTAGGATTTTGACCTTTCTCCAGGAGGGTTTGGAGAAGGGTTTGTCAGCTAGTACTCTCAAAGGTCAGATTTCTGCGTTGTGTACTTTTTTGCATAAGCGTCTGGCGGATCTGCCAGACGTGCAATCATTGTGTCAGACCTTCGTCAGGATCAGGCATGTGTTTAATCCTGCTACTCCTCCCTGGAGTCTTAATCTTGTTCTTAAGGTTTTACACGGAGCCTATGCATTCCTTAGCTATTTAGATGTTAAAAGTTTTGTTTCTTGTTGCATTTCCTCTGCTTAGAGAGTTTCAGAACTCTCGGCGTTACAGTGTGATTCCCCTTATCTTATCTTTCATTCTGATAAGGTGGTTTTGCGTACTAAGTTTGTTTCGGTCAGGAATGTTAACCAGGAAATCGTTGTCCCTTCCTTGTGTCCTAACCCTACTTGTCATAAGGAGCGTTTGTTGCACAACCTAGATGTGCGTGCGCTGAAATTCTATCTACAGGCGACTAAGGATTTTCGTCAGTCTTCTGCTTTGTTTGTTTGTTTCTCTGGGAAATGCAAGGGTCAGAAAGCTATGGCTACTTCTCTTTCCTTTTGGCTGAAGAGTATTATTCGTTTGGCCTATGAGACTGCTGGACAGCAGCCTCCTGAGAGAATCACAGCTTATTCAACGAGGGCTGTTTCTTCTTCCTGGGCCTTTAACAATGAGGCTTCTGTGGAACAGATTTGCAAGGCTGCAACTTGCTCATCTTTGCATACTTTTTTTCGAATTCTATAAATTTGATACTTTTGCCTCGGCTGAGGCTTCTTTTGGGAGAAAGGTTCTTCAAGCTGTGGTGCCTTCTGTTTAGGTTACCTGTCTTGTCTTATCATATGTGTCCTCTAGTTTGGGTATTGGTTCCCAACAGTAATTGATGATGATCTGTGGACTCACTGTGTCATTAGAAAGAAAATAAAATTTATGCTTACCTGATCAATTTCTTTCTTTCTTGACACGGTGAGTCCACAGCAGCCCTGTTTTTCTGACAGTTTCTTTGATATATAAACCTCAGGCACCTCTGCTCCTTGTGTTATTTCCTTTCTCTCCTTTACCTTGGTCGAATGACTGGGGTTTGTGGGAAGGGAGGTGATATTTAACAGCATTGCTGTGGTGCTCTTTGCCTCCTCCTGCTGGCCAGGAGTGATATTCCCAACAGTAATTGATGATGATCCGTGGACTCACAGTGTCAAGAAAGAAATAAAATTATTAGGTAAGCATAAATTTAGTTTTTTTCTGCAAAGGAATGGTTTAATATGGAATTAAAAGGTCAGGTAAACAGAGGATAAAAGAACATAGATACCTATAAAACTATGTAACGTGTAAGTAATATATTTGGGAGGTAGAAATAAATATAAACCGCTATTATAAATCAGAAAATCATTAGATAATTGTACTCGGGGAAGGATGTGTTAGACTTATGATATTAACATAATGCTGCCTTAACACAGAAGACTAAATAGAGATAATTTCTGCAGCGTCACCAAAGCAGACCCGGAAGACGGATGGCACCCAGAGACTGACTGCAGGATACCACAGCAGGGTTTACAAGCAGAGTTCTGATGCCTCTATACGGGGTAAGTAAACATGGATTTAGTCTTTTCTTTCCAATGGCATGGAGAGTCCACAAATCCATTCAATTACTGTTGGGAAATTCACCACCCCACCTGGCCACCAGGAGGAGGCAAAGAACACCACAGCCAGAGCTTAAAGGGACACCAATTGTCTTTTTTAAGACACAATGAGTCCACGGATCATCTTAATTACTAATGGGATATTCACCTCCTGGTCAGCAGGAGGAGGCAAAGAGCACCACAGCAGAGCTGTTAAATAGCTCCTCCCTTCCCTCCCACTCCAGTCATTCTCTTTGTCTACGTTAGTGATAGGAAGAGGTAAAGTGAGGTGTTAGTTTTAGATTCTTCAATCAAAAGTTTATTATTTTAAAGTAGTGCCAGAATGTGCTGCTTTGTCCTGGGGTGTAGCCGTAGTCCATATCAGTCTCTTCAGTAGAGCTTTTGGTGGCTTTAGAGCAATGTGAACTTGTGGGACATTTTCTCACTGCGCCTCCCATGTGTTTTGCTGCCCTGTATGCCTTAGTCTGAGGTAATGGATTACTCAGCATGCCTCTTTTTTTCAACAGGTCAATAGGAGGGAGAGGACCTCTTAAACCTGTGATCTGCCTAGCTGTCAGGCAGACATTAAGGTAAGTGCTGCTTATTTATTTCTGGGGGGACCCAGGAAAGGGCTAGCACTTTATTTCCCTAACTGATGTAATTTTCATCTTTCCTAGTTCAGGAGAATTAATTGACAGCATAGGTGCAAGTACAGGGACTGGGGACAGGCCGTTGCATTTAAATTACTTTTGCTCAGATGGTTATTTTTTAACTGTATTCACTATTATCGTCCTCTTATTTTCAGTTAAGGACGTTAGTGTGGCAGTTGTTTTTTTCTTCACACCCATGATGGGCGGAGCATCCGACTCGCGCCATTATCATTGTGCAGCAGTCGGGTAGATACTCTGCCTACATCGAGAGAGTGAGGCGTTATTAGGAGCGGTGTAGATGCGCATGGTCTGCATAAGGACATGCGTTTCTAGCACCGGTTTGGGATTTGATTTTCCTTATTCTCTGCAGCACATCGCAAAATAGGTTGCGCTGTTTGCACATTTGGTTCCTGTTAAACTGGGAGCATAGGAGCACCTCAGCACAGCTTATGAGGTGCAGGGGTGCTTTTATTTTTATAAGTAGTGTTTTTGAAGTAAAAAATGTACTTTTTGAGGTAACGTTATTGTTTTTGTTAAACAAAATAAAGCAGTTGTCTCTTTGAATTTAAAGCGACAGTACCGTTTTAAGGAAACATTAATTTTGTTGCTTATAAGGCTCAATTCTGTTTAATGATAGACCAAGGAGCCTTGCAAAATGCTTCTTACTCATTATGTTTGGAAGCTAATGTTGATCCACCAATCCCTTTCGGTCCTACATGTATTCAAAGGACCTTAAATTATAGGGATCATATTTTTTCTGAGCAACATTTTTCTAAGGCCAATGTTGCACCAGGTTCAATTGATGAAGTTCTAATGATATTTGCGTGCTAATCTAACTCATTTCTGCACACAAAGATAAAAAGTTACAGTTTTAAAATTTAAAGAGACAGTGACGTTTTTTATCTGTTAATTTTATTAAAAGAATTTCAGCTGTTTTTTTGTTAATTCATCCTTTGTGACTTAGGATGGAACAAAAGCACACAAAAAATAAAAAAAAAGTTACTTTTAAAATTTACAGTAACGTTTTTTATGTATCGATTTTTATAAAAAAAAAAAAAAAAGATTTCTCTCTTTTCTGAACCTACTACCTCTAAGGCGATTGCTGGTTAGGAGTCTGTTGACAATGGTCAAGCTATGCCACAAATTTCTCCTATAGTGTCCCACAAAATGTTATGGCCCACATGCAGTGCCCTGCGCTTCCTTTCACACTCCACCCGGAGTTACGCTGCATTATATGTTTTTCCCACGAGGTAGAAAAGATTACTAGAGGAATTATTTTCAATCATTTAGGGTGATTGATTCAGTAGTTGCTATTCCGAAAGGTTCTTCCCTGTTACCTTAAAGAGGAAGATACTTCGGGATTATCTGAGAGAGAATTCTCAGACTCAGATGCATAATATCTTTATTTGATCCTGAGGTTGTTACTTTAGGAGGTTTTAGCTACCCTGGACGACTCCGACACTTCCGGGGTAATCTATCCTAGTGCGTCCAGTAAGTTATAAGGAATGGAAGACCGCAGTCCCTATATTTAAAAAGATGTTTCCCATAGCCGATTCAGCTAAGGAGGCTGGGCAGACATTCCCTAGGGTGGAAGGAGTAGTTTCCAGCTTAGCTAAGAGAACTACTATACCCTTAGAGGATAGTTGTTTTTTTTCCCAAGGGTTCTATGGACAAAAATTAGAAAAGGGATGTACACCAGGGCTTATAATGGCAACCAGCTGTGTACTTTGCTACCGTCATTAGTGCAACGGCATATTTATTTGATGCGTTGTCTGATGCTACTAAGTCAGAAACTCCCCTGGATAAAATCCAGGATAGGATAAAAGCTTTCAAATTGGCTAATTCCTTTATTTCTAATTCTTCCCTTCAAGTTATCAAACTGGGAGCATAGGTTTTAGGTTTCTCTGTTCCAGCTCACAGAGCCTTATGGTTAGAGCCTTGTTCTATGGATGATGCTCTAAGTCTAAGCTTTTAGTGATTCTTTACAAGGGGAAGACCTTGTTGGGACCTGGCTTGATGGAAATAATCTCTTTTGAAATTTAAAGAATTTAAAAAAAAAATATTTTTTTTCAAATAGCCTGCTGTCAAATAAAAGACAGCATGAAGGACATGCCCCCAAGATCTCAAAGTCTAAACAAATTTCTTAGTGTACCGTCCTTCAAGATGGAAACTATTCGTTCCATTCTTCCCTTGATCCAAGAGTGGATTTAAAGGGCGCGTACCTTCATGTGCCATTCACAAGAATCGTCTCATGTTCTAAGGTTTGCCTTTCTGGACAAACGCTTCCAGTTCGTGGCTCTTCCTTTCGGTCTTGCCACAACTCTCAGAGTTTTCACAAAGGCCCTGGGATCGCTGTTGGCGGTCCTTCGGTTACGGGGCATTGCAGTGGTGCCCTATCTGAACGACTTCCTAGTCCAGGCGCCATCCTTACAGCAAGCAAGATTTCACACGGACACGGTGTTACCCTTCCCACGATTTCACGGGTGGGAGGTAAATTTGGAGAAGGGTTCCTTGGTCCCAAGCACAAGGGTAACTTGGGAACCATAATAGATTTCATATCAATGAAGACTTTTCTGAAAGAATGTCAGGGAATCAGAGATATCGATACTTGTCTAGTCATTCAGTCCACTCCTCGGCCTTCAGTGGCTCAGTGCATGGAGGTAATCGGGCTGATGGTGGCGGCAATGGACATCATCCCGTTTGCTTGGTTCCATCTCAGACCTCTGAAGTTAAGCATGCTCAGGCAATGGAACAGAGATTATACAGATTTGTCTCCTTGACTAGTACTGGAGCAGGAGACAAGGGATTCTCTTCAATGGTGGTTGTCTTTGGATCATCTCTCCCAGGGAACCTGCTTTCGCAGAACATCTTGGGTGATTTTGACAACAGACACCAGCCTTCTAGGGTGGGGAGCAGTCTGGGGCTCCCTAAGGGCTCAGGGAGTTTGGACTCAACCAGAATCTGTTCTTCCTATAAACATTCTGGAGCTGAGAGCGATCTACAATGTTCTTCTGGCCTGGCCTCAGTTAGCCTCGGTCCAGTTTATCAGGTTCCAGTCGAATAAAATAACGTCAGTGGCTTACATCAATCATCAGGGAGGAACGAGGAGTTCCTTAGCGATGACAGTGGTATACAAAATAATTCAGTGGGCGGAGGCCCATTCTTGCTGCCTGTCGGCGATCCACATCCCAGGGGTGGACAACTGGGAGGTGGATTTCCTGAGCAGGCAGACCTTTCATCCGGGGGAGTGGGAACTCCATCCGGAAGTGTTCTCCAGCTTTTTCCTCCGTTTGCTTTTCTTCCTCGGGTCATTGCTCGAATCAAACAGGAGAGGGCATCGGTGATCCTCATAGCACCGGCTTAGCCTCGTAGGATTTGGAATGCACATCTGGGGGACATGTCATCTCTGCTACCTTGGAGACTTCCGTTGAGGAAGGACCTTCTAATCAAGGGCCCCTCCTTCACCCAAATCTGGTTTCTCTGCAACTGACTGCTTGGAGATTGAATTCTTAATATTATCCAAGCAGGGTTTTTTGACTCTGTCATTGAGACCATGATTCAGGCTCGTAAGCCTGTCACTATAAAAATTTATCATAAGATATGGCGTAAATATCTCTTTTGGTGTGAATCCATGGGCTACTCATGGAGTAGAGTTAGGATTCCTAGAATTTTGTCTTTTCTCCTAGAGAGTTTGGGGAAAGGTTTATCGTCAAGTTTTCCCTAAAGGGTCAAATCTCTATCTTTATCTATTTTGTTACACAAACGTCTGGCAGATGTCACAGATGTACAATCATTTTGTCAGGCCTTGGTCAGGATCAGGCCTGTGTCCAAACCAGTTACTCCTCCATGGAGTCTGAATTTAGTTCTCAGAGTTCTTCAAGGGGCTCTGTTTGAGCCTATGCATTCCTTAGATATTAAGTTGTTATCTTGGAAAGTTTTATTTCTTGTTGCTATTTCTTCTGCTCGGAGAGTGTCAGAGCTCTCGGCATTACAGTATGAGTCTCCTTATCTTATTTTCCATTCAGATAAGGTATTTTTACGTACTAAATTAGGATTTCTTCCTAAGGTTATTTCTGATTGGTACATTAATCAGGAGATTGTTGTTCTTTTCTTGTGTCCTAATCCTTCTTTTCAAAAGGAAAGACTTCTGCACAATTTGGACGTGGTCCGTGCTTTAAAGTTTTTCCTGCAGGTGACTAAGGACTGTCGTCAGTCTTCTTCTTTGTTGGTGGTTTTCTCAGGAAAACGCAAGGGACAGAAAGCTACGGCTACTTTTCTTTCTTTTTGGCTGAAGAGTATCATACGTTTTGCATATGAGACTGCTGGACAGCAGCCTCCCGAGAGAGTTACGACTCATTCCACGAGGGCTGTTGCTTCCTCATGGGCGTTCAAAAATGAAGCTTCTGTGGAACAGATTTGCAAGGCTGCAACTGGGTCCTCTCTTCACACTTTTTCAAAATTCTACAAATTTGACACTTTTGCCTCGACTGAGGCCGCTTTTGGGAGAAAGGTTCTTCAAGCAGTGGTGCCTTCCGTTTAGGTTCCCTGTCTTGTCCCTCCCGTATCATCTGTGTACTCTAGCTTGGGTATTGAATCCCATTAGTAATTAAGATGATCCGAGGACTCATCGTGTCTTAAAAAAGAAAAGAAAATGTATGCTTACCTGATAAATTTATTTCTTTTTTGACACGATGAGTCCACGACCCGCCCTGTTCTTATAGACAGGTTGTGGGTTATTGTAAACTTCAGACACCTCTACACCTTGGCTTTTCCTTTCTCTTCCTAACTTCGGTCGAATGACTGGAGTGGGAGGGAAGGGAGGAGCTATTTAACAGCTCGGCTGTGGTGCTCTTTGCCTCTTCCTGCTGACCAGGAGGTGAATATCCCATTAGTAATTAAGATGATCCGTGGACTCATCATGTCAAAAAAGAAATACATTTATCAGGTAAGCATACATTTTCTTTTTTTCTTTCATGATTCAGATAGAGCAGCAATTTTAAGCAACTTTCTAATTTACTCCTATTATCAAAATTTCTTCATTCTCTTGCTATCTTTATTTGAAAAGCAATAATGTAAGTTTAGATGCCGGCCCATTTTTGGTGAACAACCTGGGTTGTTCTTGCTGATTGGTGGATAAATTCACCGACCAATAAACATGTGCTGTCCAGGGTACTGAACCAAAAATTGGCTGGCTCCTTAGCTTAGATGCCTTCTTTTTCAAATAAAGATAGCAAGAGAACATAGAAAAATTGATAATAGGAGTAAATTAGAAAGTTGCTTAAAATTGCTGCTTTATCCGAATCACAAAATAAAAAATTTGGGTTCAGTGTCCCTTTAAGTATCCTCCCACTACCCATACTCCCCCAGTCATTCTTTGCCAACGCAAACATGGATTTAGTATTTTTGCTGCACCTTTAACATAAAATTGAAGCCCACATAGTACACCACAGTACCGGAAATAGGATACTAACTCACTGGGAACAGCGGTTGGGAGAACATGTGAGCTCAGCAGAATGTTTGGTTTCCACTGGGTTAGACTGACCCCAAATCAGCAGTGTGTTCTTAAAGGAACGTTAAACTTTGCAAAACACTTATTGTTTTCCTGTAATTTAAATCTGAGATTTTCCACCGTCTTCTCAAAGCTAGAAGTACATTCAGTGGAAGGCAGAATTATTATATTACATGCTGCTCAGTGATTTGTTCTCAATTGACCTAACAAAAAACGAGTAAGTAAAGAACACAAAAAGGGGTGTGCCCACATGGTTTAAAACAATGCACATTTTGCTAAAAGAATGAGTCTAAAAAAATATATATGTGACGGACTCCGGCTACCCCGACTGGGTAGCTCTACCAAAAGGGTCCTTCTTGTAGCTGCAGAGTGGAGAAAGTGATTTTAGCAAGAGCCCATCCTAATAACCAGACAAGACCAGTATTAAGGTGAAACACGAACAGAATTTATTGGAAAAAACACACAGCTTATATACAGCTTATATACAAATTTGCCATCTTGATAAGAGCCTCATCTGATCCCAAGATTCCCACCCCTCCAGACAGTCTGGCGCCCCCATAAGAACAATAGGAACATAGGGATCCCACATCAATTAGGTCACAATCTCGGGGTGATCTCAAGGGAGCGGCGGCTATTCCCGAGTACCATTGTAGAGCTCCGGGCCCCAAGTTGTCCTAGTCAAAAAAGCAACATGATCCGTCGCTGGGGGCCGGAGCGGCAGCTGATCAAAGGTACGCCGGATCAGCCAGTGTTAGTAGGGATAGAAGGGGGGTCCGAAACGAGTTCCGAAGGTAGCTCCCTCCTGGCAATCACCCCAACCCTTGCCCATTATATTATTATTATTATTCTTTATTTATAAAGCGCCAACAGATTCCGCAGCGCTGCCCATGGGTACAAGGATAGAAGTACAACGGAGAAACAATACAATAAAGACAACATTTTAAAGACAGATACAGGGGGAATTGAGGGCCCTATTCCCGTGGGAATTTACAATCTAGATATAGGAAATATAAATCCCCAAAAGAGCGGAGCTCTGGGGCAAAGGGCCTCTAGAGCGACCTAGAGTGAAGTTCAGCGGGGATCCCTATTGGGTCCAGCCAGAGAGTGGTTCCATGATATGCCGGCTGGACCTTGGTGAGGCGGCGAGGGGATAAACGGGGTAGCAAACAGCTCTTTCAGGGCAAAGTTTACAGTGTAGCAACAAATAACAAGGGAGTCGGTGAAAACACAGTAATCCAGTACAGGGAGGTGGCCTTGGCAGATTGGTATCCATGACAATATATATTTTTAAAAATGTATTTTGTATGCAGATATTTTACAGTGCAGTGATTAATTTCTGAGACATAGCTATATATATATATATATATATATAAATGACTAATGTTTCTTTTTGGCCAGTCTTAGCAGAACATTTTGGGCAAATGTTTAATTTTCTTGTGTACAGAATTCAGCCTGAAATCATCCCAGGCATCAAAAATCCCTGTACGTGCCAAGCCAAAAGGAAACTTCTCATGCCAGCTTCTGACAGGGTACAAGGGCACCTACCGCTACTCACATACAGACAGGTGAGCTGCATAATGCTATAGTTTTTATTATTTAAGATAACTTCTGCTAACCATACTGGGTAGTGCCTGGGGCCTGGTATGTTCTGATGAATATATTAGCTGCTGTACGGTTGACTAAGACATTATTATCACTTTCCAGCACAATGTAGAGATTTATTTTAATTTTAAGTTTTTTATATTGGACTTTTTATATTGAGTGTGACGCTTTATATGGGCCCCATTGTTGTAACTCTTCTACTGCTCCTTCTTGGAGACTGTTCAATGAATCAACATTTGTTCATTTCCCAGATTTCCTCTGAGGGTGGACCCAAAGGGAGCATTAGAGCTGCCTATTATTCATCCCCTACACGTTTTTTGTTTTACAGATATAACACACAGATTCCTCATTTCTGCCATTCAAGGTTTTCAAAGCCATCGGTACCTTTAGCCCAAAGCCTATGGTTCAGTCGGAAGCCCTTGATTATGGGGAAGAGCTTGGATCATACAGATCACAAGGTAACCGGGTTACATAGCAGTATTAGATGCTCTCCTGAAGTTAAAACAAATACCCAGAAACCCAATATTCTGTGGAAAGTGTGAGCTACAAGTGAGAACATTTCACTAGCAGAGATCTGCAGTTTGCATAAGGATAGTTTGATCAGTAGGTTGTCTTTGGGGCTACTCAAGTGATACAATGTTGCAATAATCTCTCTTATGTTCTATATACACAACTGTGTTCTGTACAGCTAATCCGAATTTATACTAGCGACATTACTGGGCATGAGTGGGGTATCTAACATGTGCCATGGGGCACTGGCTGTGTAAGTCTATTGCTGTACATTTATGTGAGAGGTGTAAACTCCTTTAAAAAGGTATCGTCTGTTTTTTCGTCACCACTAGATTTAACGCAGATGAGATGATGCTGCAATAAAGTTATAGCTGATCATGATCCCAGCCTCAGGTAGGGTTTAGGTTTTGCCATCTATAGGATTAACAGTGTTGCAAGTGGCATCCCTGTCCTGAAGCCATACTATTCCTATTGGGTCCATTTTCCCAACAAGAAACCTGTGAAATTTATATTTGTACTAAGGTATCTTCTGTTTGCAATTAATAATCAAATGTGAAAGATTCTTTTAATGACACAAGTAAGAAAAAAATATTACAATAATTTTAGAGAATTATATACATTATATTCACAACCTAAACAGCAGTTAAAAAAGTAATTGTGACTTTCACATTGTTGAGCAGCAATCAGCCTGATTCAATGACCTGTATGAAATTCCCAGTGAGGTCTTATCATGGATTAGTAAACACACAGCTAGATTAGATGCTTCATAATGCTGCTTTTTTCCTAATGCTGCTATTACAAGTCTTGTTAGTATAGGTGTACCGCACACCTTTTTGGCCGTCACGCAACGTCAATACCACACTTTTAAAAAAAAGTCCTTTTTCAATGGAACTCCCATAGCGCCGGTATTACGAGTTTGCCTGGGAGGCCAAAAAGTGAGCAGTGCACCCTATACTGACAAGATCCGTACCGCCATCTAAAGTCATTAGTTATGAATTTTTCCATACAAATCTGTAGCATAAAACTCATAACTAAAGTGTTAAAAAGTACACTAACACCCATAAACTACCTATTAATCCCTAAACCAAGGCTGTCCCACATCGCAAAAAATAAAATAAAATTATTAACCCCTAATCTGCCGCTCTGGATATCGCCCCCACTAAATAAAATTATGAACCCCTATTCCGCTGCTCCCCGACATCGTCGCCACTATAATAAACCTATTAACCCCTAAACCGCTGCCCTCCCGCATTGCAAACACTATTTAAAGATTATTAACCCCTAATCTGCCGTCCTGCCACTCCGCCGCTATAATAAACCTATTAACCACTAAACCGCAAGCCCCCCACAACGAAATATACTAACTCTACATAAATATATTAACCCCTAACCCTATATCTAACCCTAACCCTAACGTAACCCTAAGCCTAACACCCCTAACTTAAATATAATTAAAATAAAGCTAAATAAACCTTACAATTATTACCTAAATAATTCATATTTAAAACTAAATACATACTTACCTGTAAAATAAAACCTAAGCTAAGCTAGTTTAGGTTTTATTTTTATTTCACAGGTAAGTTTGTATGTAGACTAGTTAGTAAATAGTTATGAACTATTTACTAGCTACCTAGTTAAAATAAATACAAGGTTACCTGTAAAATAAAACCTTACCTGCCTTACACTAAAAACTAACATTACAATATAATAAATAAAATTAATAAAATTCAATTTACTAAATTACAAAAAAGATTAAACACTAAATTACAAAAAAATAAAAAAATGAAATTATCAAAAATAAAAAATTATTACTCCTAATCTAATAGCCCTATAAAAATAAAAAAGCCCCCCAAATAAAAAAAAACCCTAGCCTACACTAAACTGACAATGTCCCTTAAAGGGGCCTTTTGCGGGGCATTGCCACAAAGAAATCAGCTCTTTTACCTGTAAAAAAAAAATACAAACACCCCTCAACAGTAAAACCCACCGCCCAACCAACCAACCTCCCCAAATAAAAACCTATCTAAATAAACCTAAGCTAACCACTGCCCTGAAAAGGGCATTTGGATGGGCATTGCCCTTAAAAGGACATTTAGCTCTTTTACATTGCCCAAACCCTAAGCTACAAAAAAAACCCACCCAAAAAACCCTTAAAAAAAACCTAACACTAACCCCGACGAGTTACTTACAGTTATCGAAGTCCGGACATCCATCCTCATCCAGCCGGCAAGAAGTCTTCATCCGGGCGGCCTCTTCCATCTTCATCCAGCCGGCGAAGTTCTCATCCAGACGGCAAAAAGTCTTCATCCAGACAGCATCTTCTATCTTCATCCATCCGGCGTGGAGCGGGTCCATCTTCAAGACATCTGGCACGGAGCATCCTCTTCTTACGATCGTTGCTGGAAAATGGAGTTTCTCTTTAAGTGATGTTATCCAAGATGGCGTCCCTTACATTCCTATTGGCTGAAAGATTTCTATCAGCCAATAGGAATTAAAGGGGAAAAAATTATATTGGCTGTTGCAATCAGCCAATAGGATTGAGCTCTCATTCTATTGGCTGATTGGAACAGCCAATAGAATGAGAGTTCAATCCTATTGGCTGATTGGTTCAGCCAATAGGATGAAAGCTCAATCCTATTGGCTTATTGTAGTTAAAATAAATACAAACTTACCTGTGAAATTAGTTATATTGTAGCTAGCTTAGGTTTTATTTTAAAGATAAGTATGTATTTAGTTTTAAATATAAATTATTTAGGTAATAATTGTAAGGTTTATTTAGATTTATTTTAATTATATTTAAGTTAGGGGGTGTTAGGGTTAGATTTAGGCTTAGGGTTACGTTAGGGTTATGCTTAGGGGTTAATATATTTATTTAGTGTTAGTGATGTTGGAGACCAGAGGTTTAGGGGTAAATAACTTTAGAATAGTGGCGGCGACATTGGTGCGGTAGATTCGGGGTTAATAACTAAAGTAGGTGGCGGCGATGTTAAGGGCGGTATATTAGGGGTTAATAAGTGTATTTAGGTGGCAGCGTTGTTAAGGGGCAGCAGATTAGGGGTTAATAACTGTATGTAGGTGGCGGCGATATCGGGAGCGGCAGATTAGGGGTTAATATTTTTATTTAGGTGGTGGCGATGTTAAGGGCGGCAGATTAGTGGTTAATAACATTATGTAGGTGGCAGCGATGTCGGGGACGGCAGATTAGGGGTGTTTAGATGTGGTTTTTATGTTAGGGTGTTAGGTTTAAACATAACTTTTTCTTTCCCTATAGACATCAATGGGGCTGCGTTATGGAGCTTTTGTTTCCGTGATCGCAGGTGTTAGGCTTCTTTTTTGCCGCCTTTCCCCATTGATGTCTATGAGGAAATTGTGCACGTCCACGTCAAAGCAGCGCTTGTATTTCGGTGCGGTATGGAGCTCAACGCCACCATATCGCCCGCACAAGACTGCTTTTTCAAAACCTGTAATAGCAGTGCTATAGGGAGGTGAAATAACGCCGCTTTTGTGGCAGTCGTTAATTTCCCTATAGCGCTGAAAACTCGTAATCTAGCTGACAGTTATCTGGTCCCATTTTGTAAATGTTTATGATCTGGCCAGCAACCCAACAGCTAATGTACTTATTATGCCTTTTGTGCACCAGGGCTAGTAATAATCTCTGTTGGTCCCACAGATAATCAATTCCGTTTTGGATCAAGCTCTCAGCACTGCCAGGAGTATGAAAAGAACCACAGAGCACATGATCCGGAGACTAGCTGAGGATCTGCATAATGCATAATCTTATCAGAGCGTTTACAGCTTCTAACACCACCAAGGTGCTACTATGGAATCTATAGATTTTATTTATTTTGATTTTTCTTGTTTCCAATTAAAAAGTATTCACATTTATGCCTCAGTTTTTCACAATGTGCTAACTTTAATTTACTAATGTAGAAGAAACAAAAAGGGATATTTAAAATGTTCCTTCCTGTAGTCCTGCCGCCAAAAATCTTTCAGAAGGCATTTTTCTCAAGAGTTGCAGAAAGTATATTGTACATGTATTTAAATGACTAGTAAATACAGTAGATTAGCATAATTAACAAATACATTAAAAAAATAATGCAATAGCTCTTATTCTGAACTTCAAATGAGTAGTAGATTTTTTTCTGACAAATTTCAAAGTTATGTCCATTTCTACTCCTCCGGTATCATGTGACGGTCACCTGCCAATTACAAATGCATATATTCTGGAGCTGGTAACTAAAAAAATCTAAATATAAAAAGACTGTGAATATTTTTTAATGGAAGTAAATTGGAAAGTTGTTTAAAATTGCATGTTCTGTCTGAATAATGAAAGTTTAATTTTGACTTGAGTGTCCCTTTAAAGGGACACAAGTCAAAAACATAAATTATGCTTACCTGATAATTTAATTTCCATCTGTATGGGATTAGTCCACAGTTGCATTCCTTACTTGTGGGAAATACTGAACCTGGCCACCAGGAAGAGGCAATATACACCCCAGCCAAAGGCTTAAATACCTCCCCCACTTCCTCATAACCCCAGTCATTCTGCCGAGGGAACAAGGAATAGTAGGAGAAATATCAGGGTGAAAAAGGTGCCAGAAGAAAAAATTAAAATTTAGGGCCGCCCATCAGAGAACACGGGCAGGAGCTGTGGACTCTTCCCATACAGATGGAAATGAAATTATCAGGTAAGCATAATTTATGTTTTCCATCTTAATATGGGAAGAGTCCACAGCTGCATTCCTTACTGTGGGAAACATATACCCAAGCTCTAGAGTACACGGAATGCTAACGGGAGGGAAAAAAGAGAGGCGGACACTAATCTGAGGGCACCACAGCCTGCAAAACCTTTCTCCTGAAGGCTGCTTCAGCAGAAGAAAAAACAACAAACTAGTAAAATTTGGAAAAAGTATGTAAGGAGAACCAGGAAGCCGCCTTACAAATCTGATCCATAGAGACCTCATTTTTGAATGCCCAAGAGGAAATAACTGCTCTCGTAGAAGGAGCCGTAATCCTCAGAGGAGGCATATGTCCCGCCGTCTCTATGCTAAACGGATGACACTCCTCAGTCAAAAAAGATAAGGAAGTCGAAGAGGCCCTCTGACCCCTATGCTTCCCGGAAAGGAGAACAAACAGAGAAATAGGTTTGTCTAAATTCCTTTGTAGCCCGAAGATAGAACTTCAAGGCACAAACCACACCCAGAAATACGTAGTAAACGTTTCTTCGATGAAAAAGGATTAGGACAGAAGAAGGAACCACAATCTCTTGATTGCTGTTGCGAATTGACACAACCTTAGGAAGAAAACCTAACTTGGTTCGTAGAACAGCCTTATCGGCATGAAAAGCCAGATAAGGAGGGACGCATTGCACGGCAGCAATCACAGATACCCTGCACGCATAAGCAATAGCCAGAAGAAAAAGAACCTTCCAAGACAACAATTAACGTCAACTTCATGCATAGGCTCCAACGGAGCCCGATGCTAAACTTTAAGAACAAGATCTAAACTCCAAAGAGGAGCCTTAGATCTAAACACAGGTCTGATCCCAGCAGAGCCTTAACAAATGGCTGCACATCTGGAAGCTCAGCGAACCTCTAATGCAGCAACACAGACAGGGCCGAAAACTGTCCCTTCAGGGGACTTGCAGAAAAGCCCTTCTCCAGTTTATCCTGGAGAACAGAATCAGTAGGTCCTCCACACCTTATGATAGATGCGACAAGCAACCAGCTTACAAGCTTGAATGAGAGTAAAAATAACTCTCTGAGAAAACCCTCTTGGCTAGGACTAAGCGTTCAATCTCCACGCAGTCAGCCACAGGGAATCTAGACATTGATGAACAAAGACACCTTGGTCAGCAGATCCCTGCAACAAGGTAACTTCCACGTAGGAGATGATGACATCCCCACTAGATCCGTGAACCATATCCTTCGCGGCCAAGACGGAGCAATCAGTATCACTGATGCCTGCTTGACTTAAGCCACTACACTAAGAAGTAGTGGTAACAGTCGGAAAGGATAAATTAGATTGAACCTCCAAGGCACTGCTTATGCATCTGTTAGCTCCCCTAAGGATCACTGTACCTCGACCCATATCTGGGTAGCTTGGTATTGAGACGTCATAAGATCTTCCTCTTGCAAATCTCCGCAAACACTCGGGATGGAGAGACCATTCCCCCGGATGAAAGGATTGTCTGCTGAAGAAATCCACTTCCCAGTTGTCCACACCCGGAATGTGGATCGCTGACCGCGATCAAATGTGGGTCTCCCCCACACTAGAATCTGAGATACTGCCCTCATAACTAGGTAGCTTCTCGTCCCCCCCCTGATGGTTGATGTAAGCTACCTAGGATATATTGTCTGATTGGAATCTGATTAACTGGGACGAACCCAGCAGAGGCCAAGCCTTCAGAGCATTGTATATTGCCTGAAGATCAAAAATAAGATCAGGAGAGAGCTTTACCCCTGCGACCATAGGCCCTGTTCCTTCCTGGCACCCCAAACATCCTGACAGACTCGCAACCGCAGTCACAATCGCCCAGGATGGTCTTGAGACGGACGTCCCTCAGGACAAATGATCCGGACAAAACCACCAAGAGAGCGATTCTCTCGATCAGTTGTCCAGAGAAATGTGTTGAGACAAATCCGAATGATCGCTGTTCCACTACTTCAGCATGCGCAGTTGCAACAGTCTGAGGTGAAACCAAAGGAAATGCTGTCCATGATGGACACCATGAGACCAATCACATCCATACACCGAGCCATAGATGGCCTTAAGGAGATCTGTAGGGCAAGACATGTTGAAACTAGCTTGCAATGTTTCTGGTCTGTTAGAATATTCTCATGTCTATGGAGACTATTATAGTACCCGTGAATTCTACCCTGGTGCTTGATACAAGAAAACTCTCTCTAGATTATCTTCCATCCATGGGATCGAAAAAGACAGAAGAGAGATTCCGAATGGTGCACTCTTGGAAAAAATCTTTGGAGCTGTAGCTAGACCAAACAGAAGGCAATAAACTGGAAGTGCTGGTCCAGGAAAGCAAACTTTAGGAACTGGAAGAGGTCCTTGAGGATTGGTACGTGAAGGGAGCATCCTTCAGATCCATCGTGGTCATGAACTGCACTTCTTGAACGAGGGGAAGAATGGACCTTATTGTCTCCATCTTTAACGAGGGGACATTTAAAAACTTGCTTAAGCACTATAGGTCTAGAATCGGGTGGAAAGTTCCCTCCTTCTTAGGGTCCACGAAAAGGTTTGAATAGTATCCCAAACCTCTCACTGCGATAGGCACCTGGGGCAATAACTCCTAAGAGGACAGATCCCGTACACACCCCAGAAAGGCTTCCCTCCTTTCTGGTCAGTAAGACAGGAGGAATCTACCCTTGGGTGGCTGAGACTTAAAACCTATCTTGTAACCCTGAGCTATGACCTCCAGGACCCATGGATCCTGCATGTCCCTGAACCAAGCGACTGAAAAGAGCGACATACTGCCCCCTATATGATCCAGAAGAGGACCGGGGACCGCCCGTTCATGCCGACTTTGACTCAGCGGGCTTCTTGCTCTGCTTGGATTTATTCCAGGACTGAGCCGGCTTCCAAGAGCTCTTAGTTTACTCTGGCTTAGCGGAGGACTGCTGACATGGGATTTATCAGAACGAAAACCGTCCCTTAGATTAGTTCATATACTCTTGCGGTAGGAGGGCACCCATGTAACCTGTGACAGTGGAGATAATTGAGTCCAGGCCTGGACCAAACAAAATCATTCCCTTAAAGGCGAGGGAAGAAGTCATCCGCAGACCATGACTTCAGCCAGAGCCCGGCGGGCCTGAAAAGAAAAAGTTGAAGCCATAGCATTCAAGCGAATAATCTGTCACAGATAAAAGAAGTAGCAACCCTCAAGGCTGTAAATCTTTCCTGAGTAACGTCGAGGGGACTCCACCCCGATCAAATCCTATAAAGGAGTCACACCAGAAGGTAGTTTCTACAGCAACGGTAGCAACAGCAGCCACTGGTTGAAACACTGGCTCTGTGGTATCAAACATGTTTAATATTATCACATTATCAAGGCATATGGAACATAATTGAGAGGGCGGAACTAAGGCCTCCTCACCAAATAAACAGGAATTACTCTTTAGTAATAGAGGGAGAGCTCTCTAAAGTAACAGAATCCTCCATCGCTAGTGCAATAACCGGAGAACTAGAGAAATAAAACATCTTATTTTATTTAAAAAAAACAGTACCTTTATACCCCAATGGCTGGGGCACTCACCACCTCCTATGACCCAAACAGTACAGAGATTTATCCCGGTCAGGAAAGAGGGAATGAATCACATGGTGCACAATGCAGGACCGTCCCTGCTATGAGAAAAAGCAAGCCAGCTTGTAAACTGCATAGCTCTCAAAGTGAAAGTGAAACCTGTATATTCCATAACAGCCTATGAGCCCATAACATCTCACACATAAAAGCAGCATAAAATCAAATAAGCAATATAAGATTACTCCCCCCTGTTCAATAATCCCCCTCAGGAGATATTAACCCTTTATTCTATACAGATAAAAGGAGTCACACTGTGACCCTGTCTTCTTGCGTTATCATACATGTATAAAATATGAAACGATCTTACCAGAATCTACGCTGTGGAACAGGAACATGGCCCTTCAAGTGTGACAGATGGTAGCATCACTTCTGACATGGACTTGAGTAAAAAAAAAAAAACAGGCAGCGAAACTCGTCAACGCCGATTGCTTATGGAGCTGTTAATATGAGTCGGGATGGTTTCGCAGAAAGACTCTCCCTGCATCTCCGGACTCTAACTTTCATCCATGCTCTCACTGAGAGGCTGACAGGACTACTTAAAACTCAGTCCCATCTCGAGGAGTACTACCCTCCATAAGATACTACTCCAAAATCTTCAAACACTTCTCTGCCAACCTCCTGTGACGAAAGGCAAAGAATGACTGGGGTTATGAGGAAGTTGGGGAGGTATTTAAAGGGACACTGAACCCAAAATTTTTCTTTTGTGATTCAGATAGAGCATGAAATTTTAGGCAACTTTCTAATTTACTCCTATTATCAAATTTTCTTCATTCTCTTAAATGAAAGAATGTAAGTTTAGATGCCGGCCCATTTTTGGTGAACAACCTGGGTTGTCCTTGCTGATTAGTGGATAAATTCATACACCAATAAAAAAAAGTGCTGTCCAGAGGCTGAACCAAAAAAAAAAAAAAAGCTTAGAGGCCTTCTTTTTCAAATAAAGATAGCAAGAGAATGACAAAAAATTGATAATAGGAGTAAATTAGAAAGTTGCTTAAAATTGCATGCTCTATCTGAATCACGAAAGAAAATTTGAGTTCAGTGTCCCTTTAAGCCTTTGGCTGTGGTGTATTTGCCTCCTCCTGGTGGCCAGGTTCAGTATTTCCCACAAGTAAGGAATGCAGCTGTGGACTCTTCCCATATTAAGATGTAAATTAAATTTTATGATTCAGAAAGAGTGCACAGTTTTAAGACAATTTCCAATTTACTTCATTATTACATTTTTCACAATCTTTTTATATGCACACTTTCTGTGGAACAAGCTCACAGGTTATACCTATAATAGTCTGTGATTGGCTGATGTCTGTCACATGATACAGGTAGCCAGAAAATAAGAGAAAAAAATAATTTGCCAGTATTTTTTTTTTTACTGCTTATTTGTATTTCACAGTAGGTATTAAATCATTGTCTTTGCATTATGCACTTGTTAGTTATGTAATTCTACTGTATTGAGTGGTTTTTTAAGGTTTGTGTGTTAAATTATTCATAGCATCTGCCATGAAAGCAGACTGCAGTACTGAGGTGCACCACATGATGGTGACAGCAGATGGCTTTTGTTACTGCCATTCAATTGTCCTATATAAAAACCATACTTGTCTCAAAATGAGAGACATTTATTTATTGTTGCACAAATGCTAGTGACTATTTGTTTAGCCGCTGGAAAAGTGTTAAACATAAGCTAGGGCACCTTATGGTTAAATAACAACAGTATTAGCAAGCAAAGCTTGTAATATCACTCGAGGGTCAGATCTGTTACAAAACATAACATTTATTGTGTCTATAAAATAGCTTCCTAAAAATGATGATTACAAGATAATGTTACAGTCCAAGTTTCTGGAATGTTTTTATCAATGTATCTTTGGATGGGATACAAATAAGAAACAAATGTGTGTAATATACTAGATTGTATTTGGTTTGTTTTGTGTTATTTCACAAACAGCTGTCATTAAATTATAGCTGCCACCAATAAGGCACTAAAAGTGATAATTATAGTTCCATAGGTACCTGGCTGTATTCTTGATTTGGGGTGGCACTGAGTCCTGTTGCTGACACTTAAGCGCTTCCTATAGTCTTGGTCTTTTCTACCCCTAAGGTTTGACTCGAGAGCAGACCAGGCGAAAGCACAATAAAAAGTTATATACACCATGTTAAGAAGGGAATTAGCGTGTCTCCCCAGCACACTATAGGTAAGTGTATTGCGCTAATTCCTACCCATCTTCACAGAGGCCAGGGTCACGTCAATAGGAGGTTTATCACACGCTGGGGATTAACTAACTAAATTATGTGACTAATCCAAAATGAGGTTGAAGGCTGAGAGGCTCCTATTCTGTATAAAATGAGGTTGAAGGCTGTGAGGCTCCTATTCTGTATAAAAATGAGGCTGAGAGGCTCCTATTCTGTATAAAATGAGGCTGAGAGGCTCCTATTCTGTATAAAATGAGGCTGAGAGGCTCCTATTCTGTATAAAATGAGGCTGAGAGGCTCCTATTCTGTATAAAATGAGGCTGAGAGGCTCCTATTCTGTATAAAATGAGGCTGAGAGGCTCCTATTCTGTATAAAATGAGGCTGTGAGGCTCCTATTCTGTATAAAATGAGGCTGAGAGGCTCCTATTCTGTATAAAATGAGGCTGTGAGGCTCCTATTCTGTATAAAATGAGGCTGAGAGGCTCCTATTCTGTATAAAATGAGGCTGTGAGGCTCCTATTCTGTATAAAATGAGGCAGAGAGGCTCCTATTCTGTATTAAATGAGGCTGTGAGGCTCCTATTCTGTATAAAATGAGGCTGTGAGGCTCCTATTCTGTATAAAATTAGGCTGAGAGGCTCCTATTCTGTATAAAATGAGGCTGAGAGGCTCCTATTCTGTATAAAATGAGGCTGAGAGGCTCTTATTCTGTATAAAATGAGGCTGAGAGGCTCTTATTCTGTATAAAATGAGGCTGAGAGGCTCCTATTCTGTATAAAATGAGGCTGAGAGGCTCCTATTCTGTATAAAATGAGGCTGAGAGGCTCTTATTCTGTATAAAATGAGGCTGAGAGGCTCCTATTCTGTATAAAATGAGGCTGTGAGGCTCCTATTCTGTATAAAATGAGGCTGTGAGGCTCCTATTCTGTATAACATGAGGCTGAGAGGCTCCTATTCTGTATAAAATGAGGCTGTGAGGCTCCTATTCTGTATAAAATGAGGCTGAGAGGCTCCTATTCTGTATAAAATGAGGCTGAGAGGCTCCTATTCTGTATAAAATGAGGCTGAGAGGCTCCTATTCTGTATAAAATGAGGCTGAGAGGCTCCTATTCTGTATAAATGAGGCTGATAGGCTCCTATTCTGTATAAAATGAGGCTGAGAGGCTCCTATTCTGTATAAAATGAGGCTCCTATTCTGTATAAAATGAGGCTGAGAGGCTCTTATTCTGTATAAAATGAGGCTGAGAGGCTCCTATTCTGTATAAAATGAGGCTGTGAGGCTCCTATTCTGTATAAAATGAGGCAGAGAGGCTCCTATTCTGTATTAAATGAGGCTGTGAGGCTCCTATTCTGTAATAAAATGAGGCTGTGAGGCTCCTATTCTGTATAAAATGAGGCTGAGAGGCTCATATTCTGTATAAAATGAGGCTGAGAGGCTCCTATTCTGTATAAAATGAGGCTCCTATTCTGTATAAAATTAGGCTGAGAGGCTCCTATTCTGTATAAAATGAGGCTGAGAGGCTCCTATTCTGTATAAAATGAGGCTGAGAGGCTCCTATTCTGTATAAAATGAGGCTGTGAGGCTCCTATTCTGTATAAAATGAGGCTGTGAGGCTCCTATTCTGTATAAAATGAGGCTGTGAGGCTCCTATTCTGTATAAAATGAGGCTGAGAGGCTCCTATTCTGTATAAAATGAGGCTGAGAGGCTCCTATTCTGTATAAAATGAGGCTGAGAGGCTCTTATTCTGTATAAAATGAGGCTGAGAGGCTCCTATTCTGTATAAAATGAGGCTGAGAGGCTCCTATTCTGTATAAAATGAGGCTGAGAGGCTCCTATTCTGTATAAAATTAATCTGAGAGGCTCCTATTTTGTATAAAATGAGGCTGAGAGGCTCCTATTCTGTATAAAATGAGGCTGTGAGGCTCCTATTCTGTATAAAACGAGGCTCCTATTCTGTATAAAATGAGGCTGAGAGGCTCCTATTCTGTATAAAATGAGGCTCCTATTCTGTATAAAATGAGGCTGAGAGGCTCCTATTCTGTATAAAATGAGGCTGAGAGGCTCCTATTCTGTATAAAATGAGGCAGAGAGGCTCCTATTCTGTATTAAATGAGGCTGTGAGGCTCCTATTCTGTATAAAATGAGGCTGAGAGGCTCCTATTCTGTATAAAATGAGGCTGAGAGGCTCCTATTCTGTATAAAATGAGGCTGAGAGGCTCCTATTCTGTATAAATGAGGCTGATAGGCTCCTATTCTGTATAAAATGAGGCTGAGAGGCTCCTATTCTGTATAAAATGAGGCTCCTATTCTGTATAAAATGAGGCTGAGAGGCTCTTATTCTGTATAAAATGAGGCTGAGAGGCTCCTATTCTGTATAAAATGAGGCTGTGAGGCTCCTATTCTGTATAAAATGAGGCAGAGAGGCTCCTATTCTGTATTAAATGAGGCTGTGAGGCTCCTATTCTGTAATAAAATGAGGCTGTGAGGCTCCTATTCTGTATAAAAAGAGGCTGAGAGGCTCATATTCTGTATAAAATGAGGCTGAGAGGCTCCTATTCTGTATAAAATGAGGCTCCTATTCTGTATAAAATTAGGCTGAGAGGCTCCTATTCTGTATAAAATGAGGCTGAGAGGCTCCTATTCTGTATAAAATGAGGCTGAGAGGCTCCTATTCTGTATAAAATGAGGCTGTGAGGCTCCTATTCTGTATAAAATGAGGCTGTGAGGCTCCTATTCTGTATAAAATGAGGCTGTGAGGCTCCTATTCTGTATAAAATGAGGCTGAGAGGCTCCTATTCTGTATAAAATGAGGCTGAGAGGCTCCTATTCTGTATAAAATGAGGCTGAGAGGCTCTTATTCTGTATAAAATGAGGCTGAGAGGCTCCTATTCTGTATAAAATGAGGCTGAGAGGCTCCTATTCTGTATAAAATGAGGCTGAGAGGCTCCTATTCTGTATAAAATTAATCTGAGAGGCTCCTATTTTGTATAAAATGAGGCTGAGAGGCTCCTATTCTGTATAAAATGAGGCTGTGAGGCTCCTATTCTGTATAAAACGAGGCTCCTATTCTGTATAAAATGAGGCTGAGAGGCTCCTATTCTGTATAAAATGAGGCTCCTATTCTGTATAAAATGAGGCTGAGAGGCTCCTATTCTGTATAAAATGAGGCTGAGAGGCTCCTATTCTGTATAAAATGAGGCAGAGAGGCTCCTATTCTGTATTAAATGAGGCTGTGAGGCTCCTATTCTGTATAAAATGAGGCTGTGAGGCTCCTATTCTGTATAAAATGAGGCTGAGAGGCTCCTATTCTGTATAAAATGAGGCTGAGAGGCTCCTATTCTGTATACAATGAGGCTGAGAGGCTCTTATTCTGTATAAAATGAGGCTGAGAGGCTCCTATTCTGTATAAAATGAGGCTGAGAGGCTCCTATTCTGTATAAAATGAGGCTGAGAAGCTCTTATTCTGTATAAAATGAGGCTGAGAGGCTCCTATTCTGTATAAAATGAGGCTGAGAGGCTCCTATTCTGTATAAAATGAGGCTGTGAGGCTCCTATTCTGTATAAAATGAGGCTGTGAGGCTCCTATTCTGTATAAAATGAGGCTGAGAGGCTCCTATTCTGTATAAAATGAGGCTGTGAGGCTCCTATTCTGTATAAAATGAGGCTGAGAGGCTCCTATTCTGTATAAAATGAGGCTGAGAGGCTCCTATTCTGTATAAAATGAGGCAGAGAGGCTCCTATTCTGTATAAAATGAGGCAGAGAGGCTCCTATTCTGTATAAAATGAGGCTGAGAGGCTCCTATTCTGTATAAAATGAGGCTGAGAGGCTCCTATTCTGTATAAAATGAGGCTGAGAGGCTCCTATTCTGTATAAAATGAGGCTCCTATTCTGTATAAAATGAGGCAGAGAGGCTCCTATTCTGTATAAAATGAGGCTGAGAGGCTCCTATTCTGTATAAAATGAGGCTGAGAGGCTCCTATTCTGTATAAAATGAGGCTGAGAGGCTCCTATTCTGTATAAAATGAGGCTGAGAGGCTCTTATTCTGTATAAAATGAGGCTGAGAGGCTCCTATTCTGTATAAAATGAGGCTGTGAGGCTCCTATTCTGTATAAAATGAGGCTGAGAGGCTCCTATTCTATATAAAATGAGGCTCCTATTCTGTATAAAATGAGGCTGAGAGGCTCTTATTCTGTATAAAATGAGGCTGAGAGGCTCCTATTCTGTATAAAATGAGGCTGAGAGGCTCCTATTCTGTATAAAATGAGGCTGAGAGGCTCCTATTCTGTATAAAATGAGGCTGAGAGGCTCCTATTCTGTATAAAATGAGGCTGAGAGGCTCCTATTCTGTATAAAATGAGGCTGAGAGGCTCCTATTCTGTATAAAATGAGGCTGAGAGGCTCCTATTCTGTATAAAATGAGGCTGAGAGGCTCCTATTCTGTATAAAATGAGGCTGTGAGGCTCCTATTCTGTATAAAATGAGGCTGAGAGGCTCCTATTCTGTATAAAATGAGGCTGTGAGGCTCCTATTCTGTATAAAATGAGGCTGAGAGGCTCCTATTCTGTATAAAATGAGGCTGAGAGGCTCCTATTCTGTATAAAATGAGGCTCCTATTCTGTATAAAATGAGGCTGAGAGGCTCTTATTCTGTATAAAATGAGGCTGAGAGGCTCCTATTCTGTATAAAATGAGGCTGTGAGGCTCCTATTCTGTATAAAATGAGGCTGAGAGGCTCCTATTCTGTATAAAATGAGGCAGAGAGGCTCCTATTCTGTATAAAATGAGGCAGAGAGGCTCCTATTCTGTATAAAATGAGGCTGAGAGGCTCCTATTCTGTATAAAATGAGGCTGAGAGGCTCCTATTCTGTATAAAATGAGGCTGAGAGGCTCCTATTCTGTATAAATGAGGCTGATAGGCTCCTATTCTGTATAAAATGAGGCTGAGAGGCTCCTATTCTGTATAAAATGAGGCTCCTATTCTGTATAAAATGAGGCAGAGAGGCTCCTATTCTGTATAAAATGAGGCTGAGAGGCTCCTATTCTGTATAAAATGAGGCTGAGAGGCTCCTATTCTGTATAAAATGAGGCTGAGAGGCTCCTATTCTGTATAAAATGAGGCTGAGAGGCTCTTATTCTGTATAAAATGAGGCTGAGAGGCTCCTATTCTGTATAAAATGAGGCTGTGAGGCTCCTATTCTGTATAAAATGAGGCTGAGAGGCTCCTATTCTATATAAAATGAGGCTCCTATTCTGTATAAAATGAGGCTGAGAGGCTCTTATTCTGTATAAAATGAGGCTGAGAGGCTCCTATTCTGTATAAAATGAGGCTGAGAGGCTCCTATTCTGTATAAAATGAGGCTGAGAGGCTCCTATTCTGTATAAAATGAGGCTGAGAGGCTCCTATTCTGTATAAAATGAGGCTGAGAGGCTCCTATTCTGTATAAAATGAGGCTGAGAGGCTCCTATTCTGTATAAAATGAGGCTGAGAGGCTCCTATTCTGTATAAAATGAGGCTGTGAGGCTCCTATTCTGTATAAAATGAGGCTGAGAGGCTCCTATTCTGTATAAAATGAGGCTGTGAGGCTCCTATTCTGTATAAAATGAGGCTGAGAGGCTCCTATTCTGTATAAAATGAGGCGGAGAGGCTCCTATTCTGTATAAAATGAGGCTGAGAGGCTCCTATTCTGTATAAAATGAGGCTGAGAGGCTCCTATTCTATATAAAATGAGGCTGAGAGGCTCCTATTCTGTATAAAATGAGGCGGAGAGGCTCCTATTCTGTATAAAAAGAGGCTGAGAGGCTCCTATTCTGTATAAAAAGAGGCTGAGAGGCTCCTATTCTGTATAAAAAGAGGCTGAGAGGCTCCTATTCTGTATAAAATGTATTTTTAGTGGATTTATTATATGGTAAAAGCTTTGCTATGTGATGTCATTGGGTTCTATAGTAGCCTGAGAGCTGCTATTACTTGTTCAGGGTTATAGTTTAGACTCCTGCAGAATCCTCTCCTGCCTCACAACTGTCAGAGGAAAAGCAGCAGATTAAATGAATAATATATTGTAGTTTTTTTTTTAACTACTTGTAATGAATGCGTTTATGGGGAATTTTCAGTTTGTCTTCTTAAAACAAACTGTATGCAACTACAGGTCAGATTTGTTTTTAGTCACTTATTACCCCGTGACGGTTTGTCAGAATAATACAGCTTTGTTATTAGCTAAACTCGCCAATTAGAGCGGACTTTAAACAGTGCTGTAACAAGGACATCACATGACAGTGAACAGGGCCTCCTGCTAGAATTAGCTGCATATTACATTGTGTAAAGCGCACAAAAGCTTTTGCAGAGAATGTGCCAGTACTTACATTTCTCTTTGTGTAAAAGACAAGGGAAGGAGAAGTCACCGCACCCTGTGCCCTTATTGACTCTTTAGTTTCCCAGTAAAAAGATAACTTGCTGTATAATGAGCTTCCCAGGATCATAGTGTCACATTATAATGCTAGCCGGTGGGGTTACGGAAGCTCCCTGCCTCTCTCTATTGCCCCCAGGGCTGGTTTTTATACCTCTTTGTGTTGGTGGCTTTCATTGAGGTTTACCCATGCAACATTTTATTTTTCCGGCATCTTTGTGTCGAATGTATCATACTCAGATTGGACAAAGGTAATTAGAGTCCCCTAGGGATCAGTACTGGGCCGTGTTCTTTTTAATATTTTATTAATGACTTGGAGCAAGGAATAAATAGCAACATCTCTGTTTTTGCCGATGATATAAAGTTGTGTCAGGGCATTAGGTCGGTGCAAGATCAAATTGATTTGCAAAGAAATTTACAAAAAATGGGCAGGAAAATGGAAAATTAAATTTAATACTGGAAAATTTAAGGTTCTACATTTTGGAAGTAAAAATAAGCAGGCAATGTAGTATTTAAATGGGACTAGACTTAGTAAAACATAGGAGGAAAATGATTTTGGTTTATTTATAGATAACAAGCAGAAATGCAGGACAGTGGCTTCTAAGGCTAAGATACTAACCTGTATTACAAGAGGCATTGGTGCAAGGGGGGGAAAGCACAATACCAAGAGAACAAAGAATATTTGGGTTTCATGTCCATTAAAGGGCATTAGAGTAAAAAAACATTGACTTTATAGGCTAATCATCTAGTTTTTAAAACAGGGATGGCCAACTGGTAAGCCAAAGGCCTCATACGGCCCAACGTACTAGTGTTTACGGCCCCAGGAAAAAATGCAGAACTAACAATGTGTGCCAGTTTATGAGGTCTTAGAAAAATGCAGAAATAAAAATGTGTGCTGTGTGTGGCAAAACCTGAGAGCCCTGTAAAGGGGAGAACAGAAGATGGGGTACCCTGCAAGCTTACCTAAATTCTCTGTGCCCTGAACATCTGTAGGAAGAATATTACGGTTTGTGTGTTTAATAATATTAATATGTGGCCACTAAGGCTTCTACATAAATCTCCATGCATTAGAAAGTTGGCCATTCCGGTTTTAAAATATGAGAAATAAATATAAAAAAAAACTGCTTATATTCTTGTTTTATTCCAAAAGTGCTGCAGCTAATATGCACCAATCAGCTGCTTTGTATGCTCAGCACTGGGGTACGTAAAAAACAGCTCTTGCAATAAAATAGGAATAAGGAGCTTTATTTTGTAATTAAATGTCTCATTCTAAGAGAGGATGCTGGGGCTGAATAATCCAATTCTCAGACTAATCATTTCTTTAAATGCATCATTTTATCTAGTGTTTAATGTCCCTTTAAAGACCTATGAATCTCACATTCTACCTTAAATGTTAAAAATGTAAAACATTTTACAAAATACATAGGGACCTTGCTGGGTGAAAATGTTATAATTCCAGCAGAACTACTATGTTGCAGTAACCAGGCAAAATGAAACAGATAAAAGTATGCTATATAATATTCGCATAATAAAAATAGAAACCCACAAGTGTTAAAATAATTTTATTCTGATATCATTTTTGCTTACAGTTTTCTGGTTAAAACAGGTTTTAAACTAAAAACTCTGTTTATTTAGGGTCAATGTGCACAAGAAAATTTCCCTTTTCTATTGACCGTTTAATGTAAGAAAAATAAGTGAATTGCAAAAACCATTAGAACCATTTATAGACGTCTCATAATTTACATGTAACTGACACACAACACATAACTCGTTCATCACATGTATATTCTGTGCCAAAATAAAGGATTTCAAATGACAGGGGATGCTCATATTGACATTACACTTTCAAAGTAGAACTGTTTTTTTTTTAACATTATAAAAATCCTCTGAAATGAAGTAAAATGAATTATGCAGCCGCTCAGGGGTTAATGCAAGCATGCCTTTGCAGTCTGAGAGTGAACTGTTATTTCCTTGCTAAAAAAGGGACCAGGCTTCTCTTTCCGCTGCCAGCAAGGTATAGGATTCCTATGTACAGATTCCGATTCGTTTCTGGCAGTTTATCATTTAAGGAGGGTGGAGCTTCAGATTTTGTAACTAAAGATAGTCTCAATGTATGATACAAATACATATTTGTAAGCTTAAATTCTCTACACCTAACACTTAAAGCCTTACATTTTCCGAATATTGTGATTAGCAAATTCTTAAATGTAAGCATACAAGTATTAAAAAAACATTATTTTTTTTTAACAGTAACAAAAATCTATATACTCCCTAGTTAGAGGGACCATCTCTGTATTAGTCATAGATCACTTTCTATAAAAAAATGCAATTTAAGACCTGCATGACTATAAATACTGAAGTGCCACATTACTTAAAAATATTTAAAGGCACAGAGCATGACATCTGCACAGTTCCTAAAAAATAATACATCAGAGAACGTTTTCCTTTGCTATGAGATTATTTACAGGAAATATGCAATTACAATAAAACTGGTGATGTGGTATTGATACAAATTAAGAGTGTTTAGCATTATAGAATCAGATAGAATTATATATATATATATACACACACACACACGGCAGTAAATACAGCTAATACAGCCTGTACAGGATTATATCTCAGTGCAAAGAAACAAACACTTTAGTAGTTTTACCAATGCTCTAACAATGTGACAAAATGAATCTGTACATTTATTTCCAGTCATTGCACACGAAGGGGCGAAGTTCCCTCTGCTAGAGATGTATGTGAGACGGAGACTTTCATTTACATACAAAGTGCACAATTCTTCCTGTAATGACAATGCACAGCAGCCTGCTAGTCACTAACAATGGTGAAGCTTTCTTTGGGAACATGTGGCTTACTGAGACTCTTTATGTCGTCCAGCATTCTCTTGGGAGTGATCAGATGTGTGGAACCTGCAACCAATAAATACATTTACTAATTAAGCCAGTGTGTTAAATGTACATGGGTATGGGCAGCACAGGCTTCTAACAAGGAAATAAAAGAAGGTATAGGTAGCGGCATTACACTGAATATTACCACATATTGTTGTATTCTGAATGATACGTTTTCTCCGTCCTTTACTAGCATAATACAGATATGTGCAGGGTTTCAGTATGCGCTTAAAAAAAATCAAAACCAACGCTTCATCCCTTCCAGTAACATTGTGAGTACAAAATAGGAAATGACAGCATCATGTTACCCAGAAACTCTTGCATTAACAAAAAGACACGTGGATTCATCTCTCTTCGGTTGATCCGAATGCCAAAGATGGTGGCCGCAAGCTGCATTCTGGAATTTTCAGAGCACGATTTATTCTTGTAAAAGTCCAACACAGGAAGAACTGGATTTGCACAGATCTTAGTGTGTTGCACTTTCACAAGAATAAATCCAGCTCCAAAAATTGCTGAATGTGGCTTGTGGCCCCCATATCTTTGGCATTCGGAATGGCACGAAATAGATGAATCCACAAGGCTAACAAAAAGTTCAAAACTTTTTTTAGGGCTCAGAGATTAAGTTTTCAATTTTCACCAAGTGAGAACTGAAATCAGACATCTTATCTTATAAGATACATAAATATAATTGACTTTAATCCATTGGCTCTATTAAAGGTAATGAAAGTAAGAACCTTCTATATACAAGTCAGAATCACTTAAGTTATGTGGGCTGTGAACTCTTAATTGTTTAAAAACAATCATCATATTAACTGACTTGGGAGGGATTTCAAGCTGTGATCTTCATTATAACAGTCAAGACTCTCATGGTACCTTCAACTCCTCCTATAGCAGTTTCCAAACTGATAATTACATTGCATAAAGAATTAGACAACTGTACACAAATAAACATGTTCACACACAACCTCACTATGCAATTGAGCTTTCTAAATCATCTGTACAATCAAAATACTTATCTCAGATCACAGTAACTACTAAAAGTGAAATAAAAATGATTATGATCCCTAAAAAACAGTTTGTGTATGCAGTTGTTTTCTACTGAGCATGCATGAACAACATCACACAGTGACATTACAACATTAGATCCCTAGTCCTACTGAATTAAAGGGACACTAAACCCAAATTTTTTCTTTTGTGATTCAGATAGAGCATGCAATTTTAATCAACTTTCTAATTTACTCCTATTACTAATTTTTCGTCGTTCTCTTGCTATCTTTATTTGAAAAAGAAGGCATCTAAGTTTTTTTTTTGGTTCAGCCTATGGACAGCACTTTTTTTTTGGTGGATGAATTTATCCACCAATCAGCAAGGACAACCCAGGTTGTTCACCAAAAATGGGCCAGCATCTAAACTTACATTCTTGCATTTCAAATAAAGATACCAAGAGAATGAAGAAAATTTGATAACAGGAGTAAATTAGAAAGTTGCTTAAAATGTCATGCTCTATCTGAATCACGAAAGAAAAATTTTGGGTCAGTGTCCCTTTAATTTAAACCATGTAAACAAACCTTCATGTTGAATTTAAGAAAGATTGATAGACTGTTTTATTTTAAGTTTCCAGGGTTTGCAATAAACTGACACAAAATTTTATTAAATAAACCCCCTAGTGAGAAGATTGCAGTTTTTCTAACCTTGTCACTGCACTTTTACTCACCAATTAAAACCTGCATATATTTATTGGCTTGTGTCACTTCATACGCACAACGAATTTCAGAATACGTGAGACCACCAATTACAAAAACGATCAGCTTAGACACACTCTTCCTTTCATCCCGAGAGATGGTGTTGTGCTTCTGCCGGGCACTGGAGAGACAAATCCTCATATGTAAGATGGATAGACCACAGTACACAAAAACATTAGGTTTGATGTTCTCTCCAGGGGCCCCATGATGATGGAGAGACAAATCCTCATATGTAAGATGGATAGACCACAGTACACAAAAACATTAGGTTTGAGGTTCTCTCCAGGGGCCTCATGATGATGGAGAGAAATCACATCAAATATTTAGGGTTCTCTCCTTTACATATAGAAAACTGCATAGCAACATAAAAATGTCTCAAGATAAAGTCAGTGTTTATCATTTTTTGTTGAGGGGCCTTGTCATACTGATGAGACTTATTAGATCATCTCAGAGAACTTTACATCATCGGCCCCAGGTGTCATGTGGCACTCACAGAGTCACTACTAAGCTGAGTGAAAAACAGATAAGGTTGTCTAAATTCTGTGATTAAGTAAAAGGTTTAAGTATGGCTACATTTTTAAGCAGTAGTGTAGGGCCGATAGTCTTGAAACAAATTAGAACATGTCATTTTTTGACAATTATGGCCCATTATACAGCATGGACTGGGAGAGGGGTCAAGCAAATATTCAAAATGTTTAACTAGACATAATTAAACATTTAATTTTACGGTCTCAATTTGTTCCCTAAAAGCTGAGGGCCCTAAGATCACAGGCTGCTGATGGCATTTTTATTAGGGCAATAACTAAACATATTGATTGATTACAATAGAATAGTGTCTATTTATGCACTTAACAGTATTTGCAGGAATGTTTCTGTCCTGCCCATAAGACAATAATTAATAACTGATTTTCTGTGTTGAAAACCCTAATTAAAGTGACCATAAAGTCATATCTATGTCCCAACAAACGTACTGAAGCTTAAACTGCAGAAGGATTATTAACGTATTTGCTTCAAGTTGTCTGGACAAATAGCGGGACTGGTCCCTATGACTCTGGGTGCCCCCTAAGGATCAGCTGCGTACTGCACAGTAACACTACGTCACACGCAGGAGGGAGTGAGCAGGAAATATAAATCAGCTCATCTCTTCCTTTTAGGTATCATCAGACAGGATACACTCACGGCCTGTCTGCAAATGATACGACAAGCTGGTGCAATTACCTGACGGCTCCAGAACCGTTCCATGCTGCTGGGCATTCTGAGCAGTATGGCCACTCCTTTTGGTCCAGCTTGTTCTCAATATTGTCCTATAAAATAAAAGCAAAAGGTTTAATGTACAATACATAAGGTCTGCTGCTAAAGAAGACAAAACCAGAACATGGAAATGAGGCTACTTATGAACTGGCCGGTTTTGTCCCTGTATCCTAAAACATTCTTAATCATTTGCCATCAAGGCTAAGGAAAGTCTGTGCAAACTGTTGTCAATCACTCTGATATAACAAGAGCCTCATTTAGGGACAATCCTAAAAAGCTCTCTGGGCAGATGAGATTACATAAGAATGCTCACCAGTCCTAATTCCCAAGTGGAATTCTATAAATCCACTTTCTACCTCTCGCTAAGGGGCGTATACTGCATTTTTGTATAGGAAGGAGATGCACGCATTACAAAAGTGCACAAGGAAAATCGTAATTTAAAAATCATTAAAAATTAATAATTGAAAGATTCACACAAAAATACTCAGAATTACAAAATTGATCAAAAATGTAAATTACACAGGAAGAAATTATATTAAATATGCACAGTGTAAATCGTAATTTTTTACTTTTAATAGTTTTTATTGAGGTATATTTAAGGCATACATTAAACATAAAGATAAGTACTTTCATTGTATGTCACATACAGTAGGGATTAGTGTTACAAAAGGATCAGGGTACACGTAAAGAAAATGCAAATGTAACAGATTACATATCATGCAAACATGGGGTACTTAGGATGCCAAACATTTAGACGCCTTCTACAAGCACTAAGATGCAAGAAGGCATATGCACACAAAGGAGACCACTGATGGATCTCGTTAGTAGACCTCAATTTTATATAATTTTATCTCATGCTTATGTGAATAGTGCATATGATAGGGCAGGTGTTATAGGTATAACATTGTTATGTGCACAGATATATATATATATATATATATATATATATTTATTAGTATAATCTTGCATAGGTTATATAAGAAATGAAGCTGGGTATGATGATAAACTGCAAGATTTTGCTAACAAAAAAAGGTAAATAAGGTGCGGCATATACGAGAGAAGCCGCGTATCTAGTCCTCCTGCAATAGGAGGCATATTATGTGGGGTGAGTGGATGGGGTGGGGGGGTGGGAATTTAAGTAAAGTAAATTAGATGAGCAAACAGATTGCTATAGAGCAAGCATTATGTCTATTCGGGGAACTAGGTGGGCTTAGACTAAGGCTTAATTTTGCTCGCTGTGATCCAAAAGTCTAAGCTGACGCAAGTTACAAGGGTTATGTAACTCTAGTATTAAACGTAAGGGGAGGAAAATATGTAACTAGATGCTAACGCAGGACCAGCCTACGTCGGTAAACAGGGTATCCCATTGTGATAGTAATCTACATATAGTAGAGGTATTTATATATACCATGGTTCCAGCGCTCCTGTATATATGGTCAAATAAATTAATAGTGAGATCACATGCGTTTGCCGTGATTATGCAACATTTGTAAATGAACTATTGAAAACATGGCTATAGCTCCACCATAAAGCACAGTATAAACCTTACCCAAGTGTGATAATTTGCATTCTGATGTAAAACTATGTCCAAAATAATGCTATGTATCTAAATATTTGTGAGATACAGGCATCTCGCTACCCCGGCCGCTGGCATTAGGATGCCATGTAAATGAGCTGCAGACATAGAATTAATATGTAGCAAGGTGTTTAAAATATATTTAAAACATGGTAGGTGCACATAAGCAATAATGGGCTTATATATATAGGTAAATCGTAATTTAAGTACCCTGGTTTAGCAAAAAAAAAAAAAAAAAAACTTTGTACAAAATACAAAGTGTATTGTTTTTTTTGTAAAATGGGTGTATATGAAATAGTCTCTCAAATCCCAGCATAATTATCTAAACATTTCCGACCTACAGATCTCAGTTTTTTCTTGCAGATTAAAAGGTGGTGAACTTTTATCAAAATACTCAAAAAAAACTAATGGGTACAAATATAACAGCATAGAAAATAGCAGAATAGAATTTGTATTAAGCATAATATTAAAGTTTAAACATACGCCGGGTCCTCCCTGTGTACTTCCTCCTCCATTGTGCACGTTATACAGTGCGCTGTCATTTCTATGGGAGACATCTCGCCTCTTGCAGGGACAGAACTTTTTTTTTTAGAGAATTCCATGAGGGCTGCCCCTATAAGTGTTGGCGTAGAAAAACACATCTAGCCTGGCGGATTTTATAGAATCGGCTTCTCAGTCTGCACATCCTGCTACAAAGCTAAACTGTCAACATGTATTTAATAAATCCAAAAAATAGTGTGGCATAAGGCAGGTTTATTCAGCACATAAAGTTAAGAAAATGCAACGTTTCGGTAACTCCTTCCCTTAAAGGTATAGAAAATAACTACTGAAATTCCATACTTAAATAAGCCTTTCTAAATAAGTAACACCCTAGTGTTGTGAAAAATAAATTTCTCATATGCTAAGTACATTAAAATCATACTGTTATTATGCTCAAATAGTGCCCTGCTGCAGAGTCTGATCCACCCTTCCAAAAAGCAGTTGTCTGAAAATTTCACTTCCTGTATCACACTGGAGAATTCACTCAAAATACTGGGCGTTAGCTTTCTAATATGGGCGTTATTCTTGTCAATTGATTGACAAGATTGTGTCACAATGGGCATTTGATTTCCTAATTGAGTGACAGCGCTTTGCTTAGCAGTCTAATATCAGATAATGCTGTTACACAGTGCCACTGAGAACACTGACAATTCATGACCGTAAAAAAAAAAAAGATAATTTATTTCCCAAGATAAAGGTTTTCTATTCTCCAGCATTTAATTCCAGGCAATAATATGTATTGCAGATCCCCCTTCTCCCCTCCCCACTACTCAGCCTAGAAATGCCGACAAGTTTCACAGAGATCGTATAGGTAATAAATTAGCAGCACACACAGACTCACCGGCAGATGAAAGTTTCACTCTCTGCTCTGTAAATTTAACCCTACACACTCTGCACAGTTATTGACAGAGCAGAGAGAGAGTAAAACTTTTATCTGCCGGTGAGTCTGTGTGCAGCTAATTTATTACCCTAAAGATCTGTGTAGCTTGTCAGCATTTCTAGGCGAGGGGAGAAGGGGGATCTGCAATACTTATTATTGCCGTAGTGTAATAGGGAAATGCTGGAGAATAGAAAACATTTAGCTAAGTATTTCCAGTGACAAGAGGCTGTGTAGATGGAAGGTCCCTCCGTTCTGATCGCACCACTGTTTTTCAGAGTCAGACAGAGCAGTGGCTATGGAGTGAAAAAAATACTTCACATTCCTGCAGCTCTGGATAGACTGCGTCTTCTGAAAGTCTGTCTGAACAGTGTGATCAAAGTGCTTCAGACAATCTAGCCATTCTTAGTTTTAAAGCTGCTCTCTTTATTAAAAATGTTATTTACTGAGCCTTTTGTTTTTAAATACTGTGTTCTCAATTGACAGCGTTGCTCTCTGGCTCGCCACACCCACAGCTCTAACGTCACGTTTGTTTCTTAATATCCCTCGAGGAGATGACGAGCTTGCTGAAGACAGATATTGTTGTGTTCAAGTACGCATGTGCTTCCCAAAATGATCCCTACTGCACATGCGTGACGCCATTTTAGTTCTACCTAGGTAGAAATCTTCAATTTGCTGTGACAAGTATTAAAATTATGGGTTTGGCATGATTTATATTTTATTTTTATAATTAATTGAATATATTAAAAAAACGTTAATAAGTATGAATTATAATGTTTAATAAATTTTGAAGTAGTTTTAGAAAATTATAACATAATTTATGCTTACCTGATAAATTCCTTTCTTCTGTTGTGTGATCAGTCCACGGGTCATCATTACTTCTGGGATATAACTCCTCCCCAACAGGAAATGCAAGAGGATTCACCCAGCAGAGCTGCATATAGCTCCTCCCCCCTACGTCAGTCCCAGTCATTCGACCAAGAATCAACGAGAAAGGAGTAACCAAGGGTGAAGTGGTGACTGGAGTATAATTTAAAAGATATTTACCTGCCTTAAAAAAGGGGCGGGCCGTGGACTGATCACACAACAGAAGAAAGGAATTTATCAGGTAAGCATAAATTATGTTTTCTTCTGTTATGTGTGATCAGTCCACGGGTCATCATTACTTCTGGGATACCAATACCAAAGCAAAAGTACACGGATGACGGGAGGGATAGGCAGGCTCATTATACAGAAGGAACCACTGCCTGAAGAACCTTTCTCCCAAAAATAGCCTCCGAAGAAGCAAAAGTGTCAAATTTGTAAAATTTGGAAAAAGTATGAAGCGAAGACCAAGTTGCAGCCTTGCAAATCTGTTCAACAGAGGCCTCATTCTTAAAGGCCCAAGTGGAAGCCACAGCTCTAGTGGAGTGAGCTGTAATTCTTTCAGGAGGCTGCTGTCCAGCAGTCTCATAGGCTAAACGTATTATGCTACGAAGCCAAAAAGAGAGAGAGGTAGCAGAAGCTTTTTGACCTCTCCTCTGTCCAGAATAAACGACAAACAGGGAAGAAGTTTGGCGAAAATCTTTAGTTGCCTGCAAGTAGAACTTGAGGGCACGAACTACATCCAGATTGTGTAGAAGACGTTCCTTCTTTGAAGAAGGATTTGGACACAAGGATGGAACAACAATCTCTTGATTGATATTCCTGTTAGTGACTACCTTAGGTAAGAACCCAGGTTTAGTACGCAGAACTACCTTGTCTGAGTGAAAAATCAGATAAGGAGAATCACAATGTAAGGCTGATAACTCAGAGACTCTTCGAGCCGAGGCAATAGCCATTAAAAACAGAACTTTCCAAGATAACAATTTTATATCAATGGAATGAAGGGGTTCAAACGGAACACCCTGTAAAACGTTAAGAACTAAGTTTAAACTCCATGGCGGAGCAACAGCTTTAAACACAGGCTTGATCCTAGCTAAAGCCTGACAAAAGGCCTGGACGTCTGGATTTTCTGACAGACGCCTGTGTAACAAGATGGACAGAGCTGAAATCTGTCCCTTTAATGAACTAGCTGATAAACCCTTTTCTAAACCTTCTTGTAGAAAGGACAATATCCTAGGGATCCTAACCTTACTCCAGGAGTAACCTTTGGATTCGCACCAGTATAGGTATTTACGCCATATTTTATGGTAAATCCTTCTGGTAACAGGCTTCCTAGCCTGTATCAGGGTATCAATAACCGACTCAGAAAAACCACGTTTTGATAAAATCAAGCGTTCAATTTCCAAGCAGTCAGCTTCAGAGAAGTTAGATTTTGATGTTTGAATGGACCCTGTATCAGAAGGTCCTGTCTTAGAGGTAGAGACCAAGGCGGACAGGATGACATGTCCACTAGATCTGCATACCAAGTCCTGCGTGGTCATGCAGGTGCTATTAGAATCACTGATGCTCTCTCCTGTTTGATTTTGGCAATCAATCGAGGAAGCAGCGGGAAGGGTGGAAACACATAAGCCATCCCGAAGTTCCAAGGTGCTGTCAAAGCATCTATCAGAACCGCTCCCGGATCCCTGGATCTGGACCCGTAGTGAGGAAGTTTGGCGTTCTGGCGAGACGCCATGAGATCTATCTCTGGTTTGCCCCAACGTCGAAGTATTTGGGCAAAGACCTCCGGATGAAGTTCCCACTCCCCCGGATGAAAAGTCTGGCGACTCAAGAAATCCGCCTCCCAGTTCTCCACTCCCGGGATGTGGATTGCTGACAGGTGGCAAGAGTGAGACTCTGCCCAGCGAATTATCTTTGATACTTCCATCATTGCTAGGGAGCTTCTTGTCCCTCCCTGATGGTTGATGTAAGCTACAGTCGTGATGTTGTCCGACTGAAACCTGATGAACCCCCGAGTTGTTAATTGGGGCCAAGCCAGAAGGGCATTGAGAACTGCTCTCAATTCCAGAATGTTTATTGGAAGGAGACTCTCCTCCTGATTCCATAGTCCCTGAGCCTTCAGAGAATTCCAGACAGCGCCCCAACCTAGTAGGCTGGCGTCTGTTGTTACAATTGTCCAGTCTGGTCTGCTGAATGGCATCCCCCTGGACAGGTGTGGCCGATAAAGCCACCATAGAAGAGAATTTCTGGTCTCTTGATTCAGATTCAGAGTAGGGGACAAATCTGAGTAATCCCCATTCCACTGACTTAGCATGCACAATTGCAGCGGTCTGAGGTGTAGGCGTGCAAAAGGTACTATGTCCATTGCCGCTACCATTAAGCCGATCACCTCCATGCATTGAGCTACTGACGGGTGTTGAATGGAATGAAGGACACGGCATGCATCTTGAAGCTTTGTTAACCTGTCTTCTGTCAGGTAAATCTTCATTTCTACAGAATCTATAAGAGTCCCCAAGAATGGAACTCTTGTGAGAGGAAAAAGAGAACTCTTCTTTTCGTTCACTTTCCATCCATGCGACCTTAGAAATGCCAGAACTAACTCTGTATGAGACTTGGCAGTTTGAAAGCTTGAAGCTTGTATTAGAATGTCGTCTAGGTACGGAGCTACCGAAATCCCTCGCGGTCTTAGTACCGCCAGAAGGGCACCCAGAACCTTTGTGAAGATTCTTGGAGCCGTAGCCAATCCGAATGGAAGAGCTACAAACTGGTAGTGCCTGTCTAGGAAGGCAAACCTTAGATACCGGTGATGATCTTTGTGAATCGGTATGTGAAGGTAAGCATCTTTTAAATCCACTGTGGTCATGTACTGACCCTTTTGGATCATGGGTAAGATTGTCCGAATAGTTTCCATTTTGAACGATGGAACTCTTAGGAATTTGTTTAGAATCTTTAAATCTAAGATTGGCCTGAAAGTTCCCTCTTTTTTGGGAACCACAAACAGGTTTGAGTAGAACCCTTGTCCTTGTTCCGACCGCGGAACCGGATGGATCACTCCCATTAATAACAGATCTTGTACACAGCGCAGAAACGCTTCTTTCTTTATCTGGTTTGTTGACAACCTTGACAGATGAAATCTCCCTCTTGGGGGAGATAATTTGAAGTCTAGAAGGTATCCCTGAGATATGATCTCTAGCGCCCAGGGATCCTGAACATCTCTTGCCCAGGCCTGGGCGAAGAGAGAAAGTCTGCCCCCCACTAGATCCGGTCCCGGATCGGGGGCTCTCGGTTCATGCTGTCTTTGGGGCAGCAGCAGGTTTCCTGGCCTGCTTGCCCTTGTTCCAGGACTGGTTAGGCTTCCAGCCTTGCCTGTAACGAGCAACAGCTCCCTCCTGCTTTGGTGCAGTGGAGGTTGATGCTGCTCCTGTTTTGAAATTCCGAAAGGGACGAAAATTAGACTGTCTAGCCTTAGCTTTGGCTTTGTCTTGAGGTAGGGCGTGGCCCTTACCTCCTGTAATGTCAGCGATAATTTCTTTCAAACCGGGCCCAAATAAAGACTGCCCCTTGAAAGGTATATTAAGTAATTTGGACTTAGAAGTAACATCAGCTGACCAGGATTTTAGCCACAGCGCCCTACGTGCTTGGATGGCGAATCCTGAGTTCTTAGCCGTAAGTTTGGTTAAATGTACTACGGCCTCCGAAATGAATGAATTAGCTAGTTTAAGGACTCTAAGCCTGTCCGTAATGTCGTCTAGCGTAGATGAACTAAGGTTCTCTTCCAGAGACTCAATCCAAAATGCTGCCGCAGCCGTAATCGGCGCGATACATGCAAGGGGTTGCAATATAAAACCTTGTTGAACAAACATTTTCTTAAGGTAACCCTCTAATTTTTTATCCATTGGATCTGAAAAAGCACAGCTATCCTCCACCGGGATAGTGGTACGCTTCGCTAAAGTAGAAACTGCTCCCTCCACCTTAGGGACCGTTTGCCATAAGTCCCGAGTGGTGGCGTCTACTGGAAACATCTTTCTAAATATTGGAGGGGGTGAGAACGGCACACCGGGTCTATCCCACTCCTTAGTAACAATTTCAGTTAGTCTCTTAGGTATAGGAAAAACGTCAGTACTCGCCGGTACCGCAAAGTATTTATCCAACCTACACAGTTTCTCTGGTATTGCAACGGTGTTACAATCATTGAGAGCTGCTAAAACCTCCCCTAGTAATACACGGAGGTTCTCCAATTTAAATTTAAAATTTGAAATATCTGAATCCAATCTGTTTGGATCAGAACCGTCACCCACAGAATGAAGCTCTCCGTCCTCATGCTCTGCAAGCTGTGACGCAGTATCAGACATGGCCCTAGTATTGTCAGCGCACTCTGTTCTCACCCCAGAGTGATCACGCTTGCCTCTTAGTTCTGGTAATTTAGACAAAACTTCAGTCATAACAGTAGCCATATCTTGTAATGTTATCTGTAATGGCCGCCCAGATGTACTAGGCGCCATAATATCACGCACCTCCCGGGCGGGAGATGCAGGTACTGCCGCGTGAGGCGAGTTAGTCGGCATAACTCTCCCCTCGCTGTTTGGTGAAATTTGTTCAAATTGTACAGATTGACTTTTATTTAAAGTAGCATCAATACAGTTAGTACATAAATTTCTATTGGGCTCCACCTTGGCATTGGAACAAATGACACAGATATCTTCCTCTGAGTCAGACATGTTTAACACACTAGCAATAAACTTGCAACTTGGTTATAATCTTTTTTAGCAAAAACGTACTGTGCCTCAAAGAGGTACTAAACGATTAAATGACAGTTGAAATAATGAACTGAAAAACAGTTATAGCATCAAACTTTAAAACAACACAACTTTTAGTAAAGGTTTGTTCCCATTAGCAAAATAACAATAATTAAATTTGACATAAAAATTACAGAGCAACGTTTTTATTCACAGTCAATATAAAATTCTCACAGCTCTGCTGAGAGAATCTACCTCCCTCTAAAGAAGTTTGAAGACCCCTGAGATCTGTCGGAGATGAACCGGATCATGCAGGAAATATAAGAGTAACTGACTGGAAATTTTTGATGCGTAGCAAAGAGCGCCAAAAACGGCCCCTCCCCCTCACACACAGCAGTGAAGAGAAACGAAACTGTCACAATTAAAACCAAACAACTGCCAAGTGGAAAATAATGCCCAAATATTTATTCACTCAGTACCTCAGAAATGTAAACGATTCTACATTCCAGCAAAAACGTTTAACATGATAAATACTTATTAAAAGGATTAGTGACCTTTAACAGAGTAGTTCCGGTGAAATACCATCCCCAGAATACTGAAGTGTATACATACATGTCATTATAACGGTATGGCAGGATTTTCTCATCAATTCCATTCAGAAAATAAAAACTGCTACATACCTCAATGCAGATTCATCTGCCCGCTGTCCCCTGATCTGAAGCTTTTACCTCCCTCAGATGGCCGAGAACAGCAATATGATCTTAACTACTCCGGTTAAAATCATAGTAAAAAACTCTGGTAGATTCTTCCTCAAACTCTGCCAGAGAAGTAATAACACGCTCCGGTGCTATTGTAAAATAACAAACTTTTGATTGAAGTCATAAAAACTAAGTATAATCACCATAGTCCTCTCACACATCCTATCTAGTCGTTGGGTGCAAGAGAATGACTGGGACTGACGTAGGGGGGAGGAGCTATATGCAGCTCTGCTGGGTGAATCCTCTTGCATTTCCTGTTGGGGAGGAGTTATATCCCAGAAGTAATGATGACCCGTGGACTGATCACACATAACAGAAGAAATATAATTTTTTGGGTTTACTATCCCTTTAATCATGCAATAAAAATGGTGGTACAGAGTATACTTATATACCCCTCAGCCACCAGGGGGCAATAGAGGGATATTCACAAATTTAACTGTTTATTGACCAAATTTATATTTGACAGTATATCATGAATCACATCATAGGACCACAATGCTAGAAACTGATACTAACTCAGAAATTACAAACAATTACAAAATATTTTTCACAAACAATATAAATATAACCATAATATACTTAATTAAAAATAGCAACAAAGAAAATATCACCCTATATTATAAACCTATATTATAAAGATATATCAAAGAGGGCCTATATCAATCTGAAAAAATGCCATGTATTGTTCAAAAGGGGGGCAGAATATAAACGATAGAACGGGTTACAAAAAATATTATTTAAATTATCAGATTTGTTAGGATCATAAAAATACAGATAGATCTTAATCTTTATTTAGACCATTAGGTCCTAAAGTACCCAACTCATATATCCAAAAAAGAAAATGTATGCTTTACCGATACATTTATTTCTTTTTAGACACGATGAGTCCACAGATTTCATCCTTACTTGTGGGATTTCACCTCCTGGTCAGCAGGAGGAGGCAAAGAGCACCACAGCAGAACTGCTATATATAGCTCCTCCCTTCCCTCCCACTCCAGTCATTCGACCGAAGTTAGGAAGAGAAAGGAAAAAGCCAAGGTGCAGAGGTGTCTGAAGTTTACAAAAATTAATAACCTGTCTCATAGAACAGGGCGGGCCGTGGACTCATTGTGTCTAAAAAGAAATACATTTATCAGGTAAGCATACATTTTCTTTTCTTTTTAAAGACACGATGAGTCCACGGATTTCATCCTTACTTGTGGGATACAATACCAAAGCTAGAGTACACAGATGATAAGGGAGGGACAAGACAGGGAACCTAAATGGAAGGTACCACTGCTTGAAGAACCTTTCTCCCAAAGGCAGCCTCAGCTGAGGCAAAAGTATCAAATTTGTAAAATTTAGAAAAAGTGTGAAGAGAGGACCAAGTTGCAGCCTTGCAAATCTGTTCCACAGAAGCTTCATTTTTGAATGCCCATGAGGAAGCAACAGCCATAGTGGAATGAGCCGTAACTCTTTCAGGAGGCTGCTGTCCAGCAGTCTCATATGCAAAACGGATGATACACTTCAGCCAAAAAGAAAGAGAGGTAGCCGTAGCTTTCTGACCCTTACGTTTCCCAGAGAAAACAACAAACAAAGAAGACGATTGACGAAAGTCCTTAATCGCTTGTAAGTAAAATTTTAAAGCACGGACCACGTCCAAATTGTGCAAAAGACGTTCCTTTGGAGAAGAAGGATTAGGACACAAGGAAGGAACCACAATTTCCTGATTAATGTTCCTGTTTGAAACAACCTTAGGAAGAAACCCAGGTTAGTACATAAAACTACCTTATCTGAATGAAAAATAAGGTAAGGAGAATTGTATTGTAATACCGAAAGTTCAGACACTCTTCGTTCTGAAGAAATGGCAACAAGAAACAAAACTTTCCAAGATAACAATTTAATATCTAAGGAATGCATAGGCTCAAACGGAACCCCTTGAAGAACTTTGAGAACTAAATTCAAACTCCATGGAGGAGTAATTGGTTTGAATACAGGCCTGATTCTAACCAAAGCCGGACAAAAAGATTGAACATCTGGGACATCCGCCAGACGTTTATGTAACAAAATAGACAAGGCAGAGATCTGACCCTTAAGAGAACTTGCCGATAAACCTTTCTCCAATCCTTCTTGGAGAAAGGACAAAATTCTGGGAATCCTAACTCTACTCCATGAGTAGCCCTTGGATTCACACCAATAAAGATATTTTCGCCATATCTTATGGTAAATCTTTCTAGTCACAAGCTTACGAGCCTGGATCATGGTCTCTATGACTGAATCAGAAAACCCCCTCTTGGATAGGATTAAATGTTCAATCTCCAAGCAGTCAGCTTCAGAGAAGCTAGATTTGGGTGAATGAAGGGCGCTTGAATGAGAAGATCCTTCCTTAATGGCAGTCTCCAAGGTGGCAGGAATGACATGTCCACCAGATCGGCATACCAAATCCTGCGAGGCCACGCCGGAGCAATGAGGATCACTGATGCCCTCTCCTGATTGATTTGAGCAATGACTCAAGGAAGAAGCGCAAATGGAGGAAATAGGTATGCAAGATTGAAGGACCAAGGAACCGCCAGAGCATCTATCAGTTCTGCCTGGGGATCCCTGGACCTCGACCCGTATTTCGGGAGCTTGGCATTCTGACAAGAAGCCATGAGATCCAACTCCGGCCGACCCCATTTGAGAATCAGCTTGGAGAACACTTCCGGATGGAGTTCCCACTCTCCCGGATGCAAAGTCTGCCTGCTCAGAAAGTCCGCCTCCCAGCAGTGTTAATTTTGACGGCAAATTTCAATTTAGTCTTAGTTTTAGTCTTTTGACTAAAATGCCATTTTAGTTTTAGTCGTATTTTAGTCATCTGAATTGTTTTAGTTTTAGTCTAGTTTTAGTCGACTGAATTTTCAGTAGATTTTAGTCGACTAAATCCCAGTAGATTTTAGTCGACTAAAATCTAAGAGGTTTAGTTAAAGTGTAATGCGTTATTTAAGCATTTCTCTATCATTTGCAAACTGATTACATACTCCAGGAGTAAACATAATACCTGTTAATATTTATGGTATTAAGGTTTAAACATGCAATACAGACACAGATTTAGCCGTTGTGATAAGTAACATCTTTATTAAACTTACAATTAAATAAAACCAAGTTTCATAAAAAAACAGAAGTGCAACTTTAAAATATATTAAAAAAAATCCTGTAAACTGAATTAGCTAAATGGTACATATTACCCTATATAAAAGCTTTAACAGTTCTCTGTTAATAATTAAAACAAGTATCAAGTAACTCAACACAACAAAAAGTTTCTGCAGATAGCACAGGCACAGCATAACTTAAACCCATACTTGTGGGTTATGCTTATTTCTATAGGAAGAATCAATTGATTGTTCACAGATTCGAAAAAGTTTCAAAAACGATATTAGCACTGCTCTAGAACTTCCAAACTCATTATATACTCCTGGAGTAAAGGTTTATTAACCTGTTTTTATTTATGGTATTAAGGTTTGAACATGCAATACAGATTTAACAGATTTAACTGTTGTGGTATATAACATGTCTTTATTTATCTTAAAATTTAATAAAATGAAGTTTCGTAAATTTTACAAAAGAGCAGTAATTAGATATGGATTGATTATAACAACTTGCATAAAATGTTTTTGTCAGCAAATTTTGATTTGGTTTTAGTCATAGTCTTTTGACTAAAATGTCATTTTGATTTAGTTTTAGTCATAGTCTTTTGACTAAAATGTCATTTTAGTTTTAGTCGTATTTTAGTCATCCGAATTTCTTTAGTTTTATAGTCATTTTAGTCTAGTTTTAGTCGACGAAATTAACACTGCCTCCCAGTTGTCCACCCCTGGGATATGAATCGCTGACAGATGACAAGAATGGGCCTCTGCCCACCGGATTATCTTGGCTACCTCGATCATTGCTAAGGAACTCCTCGTTCCTCCTTGATGATTGATGTAGGCCACTGTCGTTATGTTGTTGGTCTGGAATCTGATGAACTGAGCCGAAGCCAACTGAGGCCAGGCTAGAAGAGCATTAAAGATCGCCCTCAGTTCCAGGATGTTTATAGGAAGAACAGACTCCGCCGGAGTCCACACTCCCTGAGCTTTTATAGGACCCCAGACAGCCCCCCACCCTAGAAGGCTGGCATCTGTTGTCACAATCACCCAGGATGGTCTGCGAAAGCATGTTCCCTGGGATAGATGATCCAGAGACAACCACCATTGAAGCGAATCCCTTGTCTCCTGCTCCAAGGTTATCCGAGGAGACAAGTCTGCATAATCTCCATTCCACAGCCTGAGCATGTTTAACTGCAGAGGTCTGAGGTGAAACCTTAGCAAACGGAATGATGTCCATTGCCGCCATCATAAGTCCGATTAACTCCATGCACTGGGCCACTGACGACCGAGGATTGGACTGAAGAGTTCGACAGGTATTTAGAATCTTTGATTTCCTGACCTCTGTCAGAAAAATCTTCATGGATATAGAATCGATTACAGTTCCCAGGAAAGTCACCCTTACTTTTGGGATTTTTTCCAGATTTACTTTCCACCCGTGAGTCCTCAGGAAGGACAGTACAATGTCGGCATGGAACCCTGCTTGTTGACAAGATGGCGCCTGAATCAGAATATCATCTAGATAAGGCGCTACCGCAATGCCCCGTGGTCTTGGAACCGCCAGCAAAGACCCCAGAACCTTTGTGAAAATTCTGGGTGCCGTGGCCAGCCCGAAAAGGAAGAGCCACAAACTGAAAGTGCTGGTCCAGAACTTGTGATGATCTCTGTGGAAAAGAACATGAAGGTATGCATCCTTCAAACCCACTGTCGTCATAAATTGACCCTCCTGGATCAATGGAATAATGGTCTGAATAGTTTCCATCTTGAATGATGGAACTCTGAGAAACTTGTTTAGACTCTTGGGATCTAATATATGTCTGAAGGTTCCCTCTTTTTTGGGAACTACAAACAGATTTGAATAAAACCCTTGCCCCTGTTCCAGTGCTGGAACTGGAATAATAACTCCCAGAGAGGAGAGGTCTCTTACACAATGTAAGAATGCCTCTTTTTTTTTATCTGGTTTGCAGATAATCTTGAAAGAAGACATCTTCCTCTGGGAGGAAAATTCTTGAACTCCAGTTTGTATCCTTGGGACACTATCTCTATAGCCCATGGATCCTGAACGTCTCGCACCCAAGCCTGAATGAAGAAAGAAAGTCTGCCCCCCACCAGATCCAGTCCCAGATCGGGGGAATGCCTTTCATGCTGTTTTGGAGTCAGCAGCAGGCTTCTTGCACTGTTTACCCTTGTTCCAAGGCTGGTTGGGTCTCTAAGTAGGCTTAGATTGCGAATAGCTCCCCTCTTGTTTGGAGGAGGAAGAGAAAGAATTTCCCTTGAAATTACGAAAGGAACGAAAATTACTTTGTCGTCCTTTTTGTTTATTTCTCTTATCCTGAGGAAGGAGATGACCCTTACCTCCCGTGATGTCGGAAATAATTTCCTTCAGGCCAGGTCCAAACAAGGTCTTTCCTTTGTAAGGAATAGCCAAGAAGCTTAGACTTGGATGACATGTCCGCAGACCAAGGTTTTAACCATAAAGCTCTGTGGGCAAGAATAGAAAACCCTGAAGTTTTAGCTGCTAATTTAGTAATTTGCAGAGAAGCATCTGTAATAAAGGCATTAGCCAACTTCAGAGCTTTATCCTATCTTGGATCTCCTCTAAAGAGGTTTCAGTTCTGAGAGACTCAGACGAAGCATCAAACCAATAAGCTGCTGCACTAGTGACCGTAGCAATGCACGCAGCCAGCTGCAATAGCAGACCCTGGTGAACATAAATCCTTTTAAGTAGACCCTCCAATTTCTTGTCCATGGGATCCTTAAAAGCACAACTATCCTCAATGGGAATAGCAGTTCGCTTGGCTAGAGTGGAAATAGCTCCTTCCACCTTAGGCACCGTCTGCCAAGTTTCCCTGACATCGTCCGCTATAGGAAACATCTTCTTGAAAATAGGAGATGGAGAAAAAGGAATAGCTGGTCTCTCCCATTCTTTGGAAATAATCTCCAAAGTCCGCTTCGGTACTGGAAAAACGTCTGAGTAAGAGGGAACTTCAAAATATCTATCCAACTTGCTCGACTTCGCAGGAGCGACCACTACTGTAGAATCACAGTCATCTAAAGTAACTAAAACCTCCCTGAGCAACAGATGGAGGTGTTCTAGTTTGAACCTGAAAGAAACAACCTCTGAATCAGTCAAAGGTATTGAACCTTCTGAGTCTGAAACTTTGCCTTCTGATAGAACCTCCATACCCTCCAACTCAGTTCCCTGAGAGGGTACCTCCAAGATTGCTACCACAGTATCAGAAAACTAATTTACTACGTGGTTGTCCTTCCTTTTACGTTTGCCTTGTAGCATAGGAAAAGCAGACAACGCCTCAGAAATTGTGGAAGACATAACTGTAGCTATGTCCTTTAAAGTAATGCCAGCAATCACTGGAGTAAAAGTACAGGGCACTGCTTGAGCGGGTGTTAAATCTTGGGACGTTTGGGGAGAAAGCTGCGGCCTACTCTGAATATCAGTATTAGACTCCTGAGAATCATCCGCTTTAGAAAAATTTTGCTCATGAAAAATATTTTCTTTATAATGTAAAGCCCTCTCAATACATGAGGAACAGAAAGGAATTGGTGGTTCCACATTGGCATCCAAACACATGGAGCAAGTAACAGCCTCTAAGTCCATCTCAAATCACAAAGAGAGACAAAAAAATAAAAAACTTTTTTTTTTTTTTTTTTTAAATGATACTGTCACTTTAAGAAATTACAAAATAACACTAAATCTCTCAAAGGAAAAATATGTGCATAGGCAAAATAAATCAAATTATCCCATAACATTTGATGCCAAAAAAGAAAACGATACTGTCTAAGACAGCAATCTAAAATACCAATCTAAAATAAGTATTTTAGATTGCTGTCTTAGACTGTCAATTTGGAACAGTTTATCTAGTAATCTCTCTTAACCGAGACACTTTATGTATTTAACTATTTAGGATTGTACTTTTTGATTTGTGACGGTTATGTGTTTTATTTTGTTTTATTTTTCTACTGTACTCATGGATCCATGAATATTTTTGTGTTTTTATTTATATAATTATATGAGACTATATGTATCTTTGTGTTGAGTAATTTTAACACAGTATTATTTTAAATATTTACTATTGTGTATGTATCATTAAATTTGTGTAATATCACCTCAATCAGTATAGTGTCATTTTAACAATATCCCTGCCCATTTGAGGCGCTCCCTAGATCTTAACTTGTACTGTTTTTGAACCTGAAGACAAACTAGGTGTCTTGCTATTTCTGGGGAGCCAGTAGGATACAGAGGAAGCGCTGTGAGAAACCCAACGTATTTAAATAATAAAACCACAACTCCTTTACTGTGTTAAAAGAGCATATCAAAGCAGTTATACTAAGCTATAATCAGACACTTCCACACCTCAGCACTTCTACTGAGGTGCCTACCTGCCAAACGAACCCCTTTCCTGGACTCACTCACAAACAATCCGGAAGCTCAGGGGAACAACAGCACTACAAGCGCCTGCATAATTAATAAGATAACCATGCGGTTGTAGAGCTACAGAGCGAAGACGTCCACTCCTGTCAGCTAAATCTGCACACTGAAAACACCAGCGAGCGAAACTGAAGCCTCGCCCATCGTGGGCGTACTCAAAATACACTACTCGACCGGGACTCAGTGAAAAAAAACGGAACCACCATAACAGAGCAATCTCCCAGCCCCAGTGCCTGCACCTGTAGCTGCCAATAAAAAAAACCTCATTCCAAGAGGAGAGTAATGTCCCAACATAAGAGCTGAGTAATAAAAAATGAATCCCCAGCCTCCTTATGTAAACCTCAATAAAGATAAAGTGCCCACTTGTCTCTGAGTCTATGTCTTCCCCAGAATAAACAAAGTTAGCACTTACCTTGAATGCTGTCCGACAGCAGGACAGTCCAGCAGGTTTAAGAGGTCCTCTCCCTCCCATAGCCCTGTGGAAGAAGATAAGCCTGAGTTACATGCGCTTAGGCTATCTGGATTTGGGCAGCATAAATAGGAGGCGCAGTGAGAATTGTGTCCCACCAGTTCCTACTGCTCTAAAGCCACCAAAAGCTCTACTGTAGAGTCTGATATGGACTACGGCTACACCCCAGAACAAAGCAGCACTCTCTGGCAATACTTTAAAAATAAAAAGACTCTTGATTGAAGAAACTAATTCTAACACCACCTCACTTTACCTCTTCCTATCACTAACGTAGGCAAAGAGAATGACTGGAGGGAAGGGAGGAGCTATATATAGCAGTTCTGCTGTGGTGCTCTTTGCCTCCTCCTACTGACCAGGAGGTGAAATCCCACAAGTAAGGATGAAATCCATGGACTCATTGTGTCTTTAAAAAGAAACATTATTTTTGTTGAAGTAAAAGCTCTCTATTGCCTCCTCGTCTGGGTCTAGGAATAAAATCTATGATTTGAAATCTGAGCTGATTCACAGCATGACCCATCAAATTGAAGTGGCAAGCTACAGGGGCTAATTTGTTATTAGTTCTAATTGAATTTTTATGTTCGATGATACGGTCCCTAATACAACGGGTAGTCTCTCCTACATAGCTCCGCCCACAAGAACATTTGACAAGGTAGATAACATATTTAGATAGGCAAGTAAAAAAAAACAAAGGGCTGTCATACTGCCCTAGAAGGGATTGTAACTTATTTCAATTGTCTAAAGATTTGTTCAGATTCTTTCGCAATGTCAGATTAAAAATGTTGAGATTTGACAATATTTCTTCACCTACTAATCTTGTGAGTAACCACTTATGTTTGAAAAAGGTTAGGTTAAGATACAAGAGTGTTTTCATGCCAGCACAAACTAATCATAGTGTTGAAACATTTGTTATAGCAATCAGCCAATCACAAATGCATATACGTAAGTCTGAATTACATACTGTATCCAAATCATGAAAATTTAATTTAACCTGAGTGTCCCTTTAACTTTATGTGCTGAATAAACCTGCCTTATTTCACGTTTGCTGCCACACTATTTTTTTGATTTATCAAGTTTCTAAGTAGGGAGTGGTGGTGTCCCTACGTGGCGAGCAGTGACCTGGGTGCTGGACTTTACTGTTTGCTGTTTCTACAACTTGTATTTAATCCCAGGTGTTAAGCTCCCTTACTATAAAAAGTTGTTATCTTCCATCAATTTTTGGCGCCAATAATGACGCAAACAAAGACGACGCAAATGCAGAGAAAAAAAATTTTGGCGCCAAAGTTAACAAGAAATTACATGACTTACGTCATAACAAGCGCAACTTCGCGCCCCAAAAAATTTTGCGGCCAAGAAAAGTCCTTATCTTCCTTCTGCAACAAGCACATGACGACAGCAAATAACCCGGGGGCCCTCAAAAGCACATTCTTATGTAAATCAAAACTTTATTTCATTAGAACAAATTATTAACAAAAAAAATCTTATTATCCACATGCTTAACCCCTCCAGATAAAGATATAGCTGGTGACCAAACTAGAAGCATACATACTCCAATCACGGTCTTTGTCCTCATCTGGAGCCGAATGGGGCAGTTCAAGAAGTGCAACTGTCACTACACATTTATCCTTTTTTAGGACTTAAACACATAGTAAGAGACAAGAATTTGCTTAAAAATAAAATGTTCTAACCATAAGGAGGTTATACACCTAAGAATTAGGGACATGGTACTCAGGTAAGCATCTAATAGGATTCCATTTTATGCAAAGCTGCTACAGGAAAACACTTTCATATGGGCTACATTCTCTCCGACCCTTGCTGGGAGGTTGATTTATGATGATGACCCTAGTTTACATAGCTTTTTTATAGGCAGTACTGCAGTATTTCATACAGGTGGTAGTTTCAAAATGAAAAACGGTTATTTCAAATGATGGAATAAAGATAAAGGAGCCATTTGTAAACACATGGATACATTCCTGCATGTAAAATGGATCTTTAGGGACAAGGAAAACGATTTTACAGAACAAAGTCCCTTTAAGTAAACGTTTGATCAAATGACACTTTACATAACTGGGGCTCAGAAGTGTTTACCTTGGAGGTCTCTAGCTAGTTCCTGTGCAGGGTAAAGGACAAGTCAATACAGTAGATTTGCATAATAAACAAATGCACAATAAAAAGACAATGCAATAGCACTTAGTCTGAACTTCAAATGAGTAGTAGTTTTTTTAAGTTATATATATTTCCCCTCCCCCTGTATCATGTGACAGCCATCAGCCAATCAGCCGTATTCCTGCACATGCTCAGTAGGAGCCGGTGACTCAGAAACTGTAAAAATAAAAAGACTCTGCACATTTTGTTAATTGGAAAGTTGTTTAAAATTGCTGCTCTGAGTCATGAAGTTTAATTTTGACTTGAGTGTCCCTTTAAGATTAAGTTATTAGTATTATGGAGACCACATGCCCAGTTATGGAGGTCTGTCCTGATCTCACCTCAATCACATCCTTTATTACTGGAGTCCACCGGGAGAGCTGAAACGTTTCTTCTTTCGAACGGTCCCTCCTTGTGGGTTTACGCTGCGACGACTGGAGAGAGACAAGTGATATTTCTCTGTTAGCTATCGGTGTTAGGTGTGCGTCACACACGCAGATTTGCTGTCGGATACTTTACCAAGACATTCTATAATAAAAACTGCTAACAACTCTTTCATAATTCAGATTTAGCATAAAATCCAATTAAATGATATCATTGAGTTTACTGCACTCTCATGGTATTCTTTGCTTTGATAAAGCACAATATGAAACGCTAAACTTGTCAGCATTAAATGTGGTCTGATTCAATTAGCTAATAATATGTTTTTAACTTTTCCGGATTAAAAATGTGAAGTTTTAACTTTTATACTTTATCCTTTGTTGGGCTTCTGTTGTGTTAAGTTGGATTTATTTAAAGGGACATTATACATTCATTTTTTCATTGCATAAATGTTTTGTAGATGATTTATATAGCCAATAAAGTTGGTTTTTTTTTAATGGATAATGTTGCTTATTTTAAAATACCATTGCTCTGATTTTCAGACTCCTAACCAAGCCCCAAAGTTTTATGTGAATACCGTCAGCTACCTTCTCCAGCTTGCTCTTGTTTGTGTAAAGGGTCTTTTCATATGGAAAAGAAGGGGGGGGGGAGTGTCTGATATTTCCCACTTGCAGTGGGCTTTCCAGCTACCTTTTCAACAGAGCTAAAAAGAGAGCTTATAAGTAAGTTTTATACTGGATTTTTATATCAGTGTCTGTGCATCTTATTCTTTATAGTAGTGCCTATTACATGCAGTTATATGAATATTAGTGTATACTGTCCCTTTAACCCCTTCATGCTGGGGTTCTAGTGCTTAGATTGGAACAAAGTTTCAATGTAACCGCTGTTATCACATGATTTTAAGGCAGAGATCGGATAATGGGGGACTGCCTATGCTGCTAGGCACGCCCCCCAGTCCGATTCTTGCTTGTGTCATAGGGAGGGGGGCTGCAGGATGCCATACAAGGTAGGAAGTTCCATGCCGTCATTCGGCGTTAATGCCCAGCGCTGTTAGGACAGCATGGAACGTCCTAAGGGTATGAGGGGGTTAATACCGAGTGCCCCATATTGGTGTGGATAAACAAACACGTAACCCTGTCAGTCTCATATTCTTTTTACGCCCTACTAAGGGATATCAGCGCAGTCACAGATCCTTATTGTAGAGTTTAGAACGTTTTGGTGAATACATTGTTGTCAACCAATTTACGCTGCCTTGTGTATTTCCTATCAGACTATACTGAAGAGAATACCTAGGTAGTAGCTAGCGTGCATGTCTGGAGAACTGTACGGCCACAGTTTTACAAGAAAGCTTTTGAGCACTCTATAGCACAATGCATAACATTGTTAAAAGCATTCTTACAAAACTGCTGCTGTATGGTGCACTCTCCTGAGCCTACTTGCTTGTTTTTCAACAAAGTACACCAAGAGAATAAAGTAAACGGAATATATATATATTTTAATGTACATGCTATTGGAATCTTAAAATAAAAATGTTGGGTTTTGTTTCCCTTTTACATATAGAAAAGGACATTTGAACACGTATTATTTTTTTTTGGGGGGGTGGCGGGAATAGACAGTAGGTATATACAGAAGTATATACAGAAAGACGCACTTAACCAGGAACAAACAGCTCAGTATATATTGTGTGCGTGCAATAGTTTGTTACACGTGTGCAAACAGTAAGTATATACAGAAAAGACGCACTTAACCAGGAACAAACAGCTCAGTATATATTGTGTGCATGCAATAGTTTGTTACACGTGTGCAAACAGTAAGTATATACAGAAAGACGCACTTAACCAGGCACAAACAGCTCAGTATATATTGTGTGCATGCAATAGTTTGTTACACGTGTGCAAACAGTAAGTATATACAGAAAGACGCACTTAACCAGGAACAAACAGCTCAGTATATATTGTGTGCATGCAATAGTTTGTTACACGTGTGCAAACAGTAAGTATATACAGAAAGACGCACTTAACCAGGAACAAACAGCTCAGTATATATTGTGTGCATGCAATAGTTTGTTACACGTGTGCAAACAGTAAGTATATACAGAAAGACGCACTTAACCAGGAACAAACAGCTCAGTATATATTGTGTGCATGCAATAGTTTGTTACACGTGTGCAAACAGTAAGAATATACAGAAAAGACGCACTTAACCAGGAACAAACAGCTCAGTATATATTGTGTGCGTGCAATAGTTTGTTACACGTGTGCAAACAGTAAGTATATACAGAAAAGACGCACTTAACCAGGAACAAACAGCTCAGTATATATTGTGTGCGTGCAATAGTTTGTTACACGTGTGCAAACAGTAAGTATATACAGAAAAGACGCACTTAACCAGGCACAAACAGCTCAGTATATATTGTGTGCGTGCAATAGTTTGTTACACGTGTGCAAACAGTAAGTATATACAGAAAAGACGCACTTAACCAGGAACAAACAAACAGCTCAGTATATATTGTGTGCATGCAATAGTTTGTTACACGTGTGCAAACAGTAAGAATATACAGAAAAGACGCACTTAACCAGGAACAAACAGCTCAGTATATATTGTGTGCGTGCAATAGTTTGTTACACGTGTGCAAACAGTAAGTATATACAGAAAGACGCACTTAACCAGGAACAAACAGCTCAGTATATATTGTGTGCGTGCAATAGTTTGTTACACGTGTGCAAACAGTAAGTATATACAGAAAGACGCACTTAACCAGGAACAAACAGCTCAGTATATATTGTGTGCATGCAATAGTTTGTTACACGTGTGCAAACAGTAAGTATATACAGAAAGACGCACTTAACCAGGAACAAACAGCTCAGTATATATTGTGTGCATGCAATAGTTTGTTACACGTGTGCAAACAGTAAGAATATACAGAAAAGACGCACTTAACCAGGAACAAACAGCTCAGTATATATTGTGTGCGTGCAATAGTTTGTTACACGTGTGCAAACAGTAAGTATATACAGAAAAGACGCACTTAACCAGGAACAAACAGCTCAGTATATATTGTGTGCGTGCAATAGTTTGTTACACGTGTGCAAACAGTAAGTATATACAGAAAAGACGCACTTAACCAGGCACAAACAGCTCAGTATATATTGTGTGCGTGCAATAGTTTGTTACACGTGTGCAAACAGTAAGTATATACAGAAAAGACGCACTTAACCAGGAACAAACAAACAGCTCAGTATATATTGTGTGCATGCAATAGTTTGTTACACGTGTGCAAACAGTAAGAATATACAGAAAAGACGCACTTAACCAGGAACAAACAACAGCTCAGTATATATTGTGTGCATGCAATAGTTTGTTACACGTGTGCAAACAGTAAGCATATACAGAAAAGACGCACTTAACCAGGAACAAACAGCTCAGTATATATTGTGTGCGTGCAATAGTTTGTTACACGTGTGCAAACAGTAAGAATATACAGAAAAGACGCACTTAACCAGGAACAAACAACAGCTCAGTATATATTGTGTGCATGCAATAGTTTGTTACACGTGTGCAAACAGTAAGTATATACAGAAAAGACGCACTTAACCAGGAACAAACAGCTCAGTATATATTGTGTGCGTGCAATAGTTTGTTACACGTGTGCAAACAGTAAGTATATACAGAAAAGACGCACTTAACCAGGAACAAACAGCTCAGTATATATTGTGTGCATGCAATAGTTTGTTACACGTGTGCAAACAGTAAGTATATACAGAAAAGACGCACTTAACCAGGAACAAACAGCTCAGTATATATTGTGTGCATGCAATAGTTTGTTACACGTGTGCAAACAGTAAGTATATACAGAAAAGACGCACTTAACCAGGAACAAACAGCTCAGTATATATTGTGTGCATGCAATAGTTTGTTACACGTGTGCAAACAGTAAGCATATACAGAAAAGACGCACTTAACCAGGAACAAACAGCTCAGTATATATTGTGTGCATGCAATAGTTTGTTACACGTGTGCAAACAGTAAGTATATACAGAAAAGACGCACTTAACCAGGAACAAACAAACAGCTCAGTATATATTGTGTGCATGCAATAGTTTGTTACACGTGTGCAAACAGTAAGAATATACAGAAAAGACGCACTTAACCAGGAACAAACAGCTCAGTATATATTGTGTGCATGCAATAGTTTGTTACACGTGTGCAAACAGTAAGTATATACAGAAAAGACGCACTTAACCAGGAACAAACAGCTCAGTATATATTGTGTGCGTGCAATAGTTTGTTACACGTGTGCAAACAGTAAGTATATACAGAAAGACGCACTTAACCAGGAACAAACAGCTCAGTATATATTGTGTGCGTGCAATAGTTTGTTACACGTGTGCAAACAGTAAGTATATACAGAAAAGACGCACTTAACCAGGAACAAACAGCTCAGTATATATTGTGTGCATGCAATAGTTTGTTACACGTGTGCAAACAGTAAGTATATACAGAAAAGACGCACTTAACCAGGAACAAACAGCTCAGTATATATTGTGTGCGTGCAATAGTTTGTTACACGTGTGCAAACAGTAAGTATATACAGAAAAGACGCACTTAACCAGGAACAAACAGCTCAGTATATATTGTGTGCGTGCAATAGTTTGTTACACGTGTGCAAACAGTAAGTATATACAGAAAGACGCACTTAACCAGGAACAAACAGCTCAGTATATATTGTGTGCGTGCAATAGTTTGTTACCTGAGTGCAAACAGTAAGTATATACAGAAAAGACGCACTTAACCAGGCACAAACAGCTCAGTATATATTGTGTGCGTGCAATAGTTTGTTACACGTGTGCAAACAGTAAGAATATACAGAAAAGACACACTTAACCAGGAACAAACAGCTCAGTATATATTGTGTGCGTGCAATAGTTTGTTACACGTGTGCAAACAGTAAGTATATACAGAAAAGACGCACTTAACCAGGCACAAACAACAGCTCAGTATATATTGTGTGCGTGCAATAGTTTGTTACACGTGTGCAAACAGTAAGTATATACAGAAAAGACGCACTTAACCAGGAACAAACAGCTCAGTATATATTGTGTGCGTGCAATAGTTTGTTACACGTGTGCAAACAGTAAGTATATACAGAAAAGACGCACTTAACCAGGAACAAACAACAGCTCAGTATATATTGTGTGCGTGCAATAGTTTGTTACACGTGTGCAAACAGTAAGTATATACAGAAAAGACGCACTTAACCAGGAACAAACAGCTCAGTATATATTGTGTGCGTGCAATAGTTTGTTACACGTGTGCAAACAGTAAGAATATACAGAAAAGACGCACTTAACCAGGAACAAACAACAGCTCAGTATATATTGTGTGCGTGCAATAGTTTGTTACACGTGTGCAAACAGTAAGTATATACAGAAAAGACGCACTTAACCAGGAACAAACAGCTCAGTATATATTGTGTGCGTGCAATAGTTTGTTACACGTGTGCAAACAGTAAGTATATACAGAAAAGACGCACTTAACCAGGAACAAACAGCTCAGTATATATTGTGTGCGTGCAATAGTTTGTTACACGTGTGCAAACAGTAAGTATATACAGAAAAGACGCACTTAACCAGGAACAAACAGCTCAGTATATATTGTGTGCGTGCAATAGTTTGTTACACGTGTGCAAACAGTAAGAATATACAGAAAAGACGCACTTAACCAGGAACAAACAGCTCAGTATATATTGTGTGCGTGCAATAGTTTGTTACACGTGTGCAAACAGTAAGTATATACAGAAAAGACGCACTTAACCAGGAACAAACAACAGCTCAGTATATATTGTGTGCATGCAATAGTTTGTTACACGTGTGCAAACAGTAAGTATATACAGAAAAGACGCACTTAACCAGGAACAAACAACAGCTCAGTATATATTGTGTGCGTGCAATAGTTTGTTACACGTGTGCAAACAGTAAGTATATACAGAAAAGACGCACTTAACCAGGAACAAACAGCTCAGTATATATTGTGTGCGTGCAATAGTTTGTTACACGTGTGCAAACAGTAAGAATATACAGAAAAGACGCACTTAACCAGGAACAAACAACAGCTCAGTATATATTGTGTGCGTGCAATAGTTTGTTACACGTGTGCAAACAGTAAGTATATACAGAAAAGACGCACTTAACCAGGAACAAACAGCTCAGTATATATTGTGTGCGTGCAATAGTTTGTTACACGTGTGCAAACAGTAAGTATATACAGAAAAGACGCACTTAACCAGGAACAAACAGCTCAGTATATATTGTGTGCGTGCAATAGTTTGTTACACGTGTGCAAACAGTAAGAATATACAGAAAAGACGCACTTAACCAGGCACAAACAGCTCAGTATATATTGTGTGCGTGCAATAGTTTGTTACACGTGTGCAAACAGTAAGTATATACAGAAAAGACGCACTTAACCAGGAACAAACAGCTCAGTATATATTGTGTGCATGCAATATAGTTTGTTACACGTGTGCAAACAGTAAGTATATACAGAAAAGACGCACTTAACCAGGAACAAACAGCTCAGTATATATTGTGTGCGTGCAATAGTTTGTTACACGTGTGCAAACAGTAAGTATATACAGAAAAGACGCACTTAACCAGGAACAAACAACAGCTCAGTATATATTGTGTGCATGCAATAGTTTGTTACACGTGTGCAAACAGTAAGAATATACAGAAAAGACGCACTTAACCAGGCACAAACAGCTCAGTATATATTGTGTGCATGCAATAGTTTGTTACACGTGTGCAAACAGTAAGTATATACAGAAAAGACGCACTTAACCAGGAACAAACAGCTCAGTATATATTGTGTGCGTGCAATAGTTTGTTACCTGAGTGCAAACAGTAAGTATATACAGAAAAGATGCACTTAACCAGGAACAAACAGCTCAGTATATATATCGTGTGCGTGCAATAGTTTGTTACACGTGTGCAAACAGTAAGTATATACAGAAAAGACGCACTTAACCAGGAACAAACAGCTCAGTATATATTGTGTGCGTGCAATAGTTTGTTACACGTGTGCAAACAGTAAGTATATACAGAAAAGACGCACTTAACCAGGAACAAACAGCTCAGTATATATTGTGTGCGTGCAATAGTTTGTTACACGTGTGCAAACAGTAAGTATATACAGAAAAGACGCACTTAACCAGGAACAAACAGCTCAGTATATATTGTGTGCGTGCAATAGTTTGTTACACGTGTGCAAACAGTAAGTATATACAGAAAAGACGCACTTAACCAGGCACAAACAGCTCAGTATATATTGTGTGCGTGCAATAGTTTGTTACACGTGTGCAAACAGTAAGTATATACAGAAAAGACGCACTTAACCAGGAACAAACAGCTCAGTATATATTGTGTGCGTGCAATAGTTTGTTACACGTGTGCAAACAGTAAGAATATACAGAAAAGACGCACTTAACCAGGCACAAACAGCTCAGTATATATTGTGTGCGTGCAATAGTTTGTTACACGTGTGCAAACAGTAAGTATATACAGAAAAGACGCACTTAACCAGGAACAAACAGCTCAGTATATATTGTGTGCATGCAATATAGTTTGTTACACGTGTGCAAACAGTAAGTATATACAGAAAAGACGCACTTAACCAGGAACAAACAGCTCAGTATATATTGTGTGCGTGCAATAGTTTGTTACACGTGTGCAAACAGTAAGTATATACAGAAAAGACGCACTTAACCAGGAACAAACAACAGCTCAGTATATATTGTGTGCATGCAATAGTTTGTTACACGTGTGCAAACAGTAAGAATATACAGAAAAGACGCACTTAACCAGGCACAAACAGCTCAGTATATATTGTGTGCATGCAATAGTTTGTTACACGTGTGCAAACAGTAAGTATATACAGAAAAGACGCACTTAACCAGGAACAAACAGCTCAGTATATATTGTGTGCGTGCAATAGTTTGTTACACGTGTGCAAACAGTAAGTATATACAGAAAAGACGCACTTAACCAGGAACAAACAGCTCAGTATATATTGTGTGCGTGCAATAGTTTGTTACCTGAGTGCAAACAGTAAGTATATACAGAAAAGATGCACTTAACCAGGAACAAACAGCTCAGTATATATATCGTGTGCGTGCAATAGTTTGTTACACGTGTGCAAACAGTAAGTATATACAGAAAAGACGCACTTAACCAGGAACAAACAGCTCAGTATATATTGTGTGCGTGCAATAGTTTGTTACACGTGTGCAAACAGTAAGTATATACAGAAAAGACGCACTTAACCAGGAACAAACAGCTCAGTATATATTGTGTGCATGCAATAGTTTGTTACACGTGTGCAAACAGTAAGTATATACAGAAAAGACGCACTTAACCAGGAACAAACAGCTCAGTATATATTGTGTGCGTGCAATAGTTTGTTACACGTGTGCAAACAGTAAGTATATACAGAAAAGATGCACTTAACCAGGAACAAACAGCTCAGTATATATTGTGTGCGTGCAATAGTTTGTTACACGTGTGCAAACAGTAAGAATATACAGAAAAGACGCACTTAACCAGGAACAAACAAACAGCTCAGTATATATTGTGTGCATGCAATAGTTTGTTACACGTGTGCAAACAGTAAGTATATACAGAAAAGACGCACTTAACCAGGAACAAACAGCTCAGTATATATTGTGTGCGTGCAATAGTTTGTTACACGTGTGCAAACAGTAAGTATATACAGAAAGACGCACTTAACCAGGAACAAACAGCTCAGTATATATTGTGTGCGTGCAATAGTTTGTTACACGTGTGCAAACAGTAAGCATATACAGAAAAGACGCACTTAACCAGGAACAAACAGCTCAGTATATATTGTGTGCATGCAATAGTTTGTTACACGTGTGCAAACAGTAAGTATATACAGAAAAGACGCACTTAACCAGGAACAAACAGCTCAGTATATATTGTGTGCGTGCAATAGTTTGTTACACGTGTGCAAACAGTAAGTATATACAGAAAAGACGCACTTAACCAGGCACAAACAGCTCAGTATATATTGTGTGCATGCAATAGTTTGTTACACGTGTGCAAACAGTAAGAATATACAGAAAGACGCACTTAACCAGGAACAAACAGCTCAGTATATATTGTGTGCATGCAATAGTTTGTTACACGTGTGCAAACAGTAAGTATATACAGAAAAGACGCACTTAACCAGGAACAAACAGCTCAGTATATATTGTGTGCATGCAATAGTTTGTTACACGTGTGCAAACAGTAAGTATATACAGAAAAGACGCACTTAACCAGGAACAAACAGCTCAGTATATATTGTGTGCATGCAATAGTTTGTTACACGTGTGCAAACAGTAAGTATATACAGAAAAGACGCACTTAACCAGGAACAACCAGCTCAGTCGCTCGTTCTATGGCAAATTACCACGTAGGAACCAAATTGTGCTTTTCACAGAGGAGTACTTTCCTATAGTATATCAGTCAAATAGCAGCCTTACATGCACAGCAGAAATCTGAGATTAAAGGGACCCTTAACACCTGACTTCTAATAATCCCAAAAACCTACTTTTTCTTATTAAACAAAATAAAGTAATCACTGCTGCCTATTTTATCTGTTCCTCTTAGCCCAAACTTTTGAAGGAGATTGTTTTAAAATACAGTGTTGAGGCAGTGCTTGATTTCCTATGTAAGCTGCCATATTGTAGCGTGCGTTACAGGGCTCAGTAGTCACATGATACACACACCATATTATCTATGCATACACAGTACTTAGAGGAAGGAATCACATCTCTCTCTCCCTGCAGCGTGTGAGCTGCAGTGTCTGAAAAGTTATTTCTCAGTGAGGGTATAAATATATTTCATAATTTCCCTGTTAATGTATATAAAACATGTTATGCAGAAATTTAAATAAAATACTTATAACTTCTGTGTTTATGTTTTTAACTCCCCCCACACACACAGGTTTTTTCTCTCCTCAAACTCTGTCCGTAAAGTTTTATGCTCAGTAAGCACTTACCAGAGCCGGTTCCTGTGTTATTATTGTAAAACTACTGACTGCTCTGGGGGAGGGAGGAGGAAGCTCCCACGGACTGCATGCTGCATATCATTAGTTCAAAAGACTTCTTCTTTTCATGACCTCTCCTCCTGAATGTAAATCACTAAGGTCTGACACCCAGCATAAGACGTTTAGCAAGGATCGTATGCATTAGCTAGCAGTGTGCTCACTAGATAGATAATGCATACGATCCTTGCTAAACGTCTTATGCTGGGTGTCAGACCTTAGTGATTTACATTCAGGAGGAGAGGTCATGAAAAGAAGAAGTCTTTTGAACTAATGATATGCAGCATGCAGTCCGTGGGAGCTTCCTCCTCCCTATCCCCCTCCCTCCCCCAGAGCAGTCAGTAGTTTTACAATAATAACACAGGAACCGGCTCTGGTAAGTGCTTACTGAGCATAAAACTTTACGGACAGAGTTTGAGGAGAGAAAAAACCTGTGTGTGTGGGGGGAGTTAAAAACATAAACACAGAAGTTATAAGTATTTTATTTAAATTTCTGCATAACATGTTTTATATACATTAACAGGGAAATTATGAAATATATTTATACCCTCACTGAGAAATAACTTTTCAGACACTGCAGCTCACACGCTGCAGGGAGAGAGAGATGTGATTCCTTCCTCTAAGTACTGTGTATGCATAGATAATATGGTGTGTGTATCATGTGACTACTGAGCCCTGTAACGCACGCTACAATATGGCAGCTTACATAGGAAATCAAGCACTGCCTCAACACTGTATTTTAAAACAATCTCCTTCAAAAGTTTGGGCTAAGAGGAACAGATAAAATAGGCAGCAGTGATTACTTTATTTTGTTTAATAAGAAAAAGTAGGTTTCAGCAATTTTTATCAGGTGTTTAATGTCCCTTTAATATCTCTTTAAAAAAAATATAAATAAATAAAAACGCTCTAATAAACTTATTTTAAACAGATTAATACTAATTTTTCCAATGAAGATCACCTGTGACTTAACCCAGTGCTGTATAACTTATGTGGGTGCAAGCAAATATTTTTTTATTTCTAGACTAACCTGAATCCTCAGAACAGAGAGTCTTAAAAGAAACGAAGAAAAGAGGTTAGTACAGTGACAACAAAAGCAGGAGAACAGAGACAGAAAGGATTAGATATTGTGTCTTTGGTTGTAGACGTATGGAGCAGAGTTAGCAGAAAAGCTCACTCAAGAGCACCTCTGGCTGCAGAACAAGGGACTAAACATAAGTGCAATGTTTTACTGTACAATAGTAGGTAAATATGTGATGTCACAAAGATAATCTCATAGAACCCTAGAACTTCAAAAAATGCTCATCTCATGCACAAAACATTTTTATTTCTAGAACATGACTGAAAAAAGCTTCAAATGATATGGAAGTTAGAGCATGCAGTGGTGACCCCACTGGAGTTATAAGGTAAGGTGCGCAGCTAACATAGCAAAATATCCCGAACATGGAAAGTTATAAGGGTCTTGCTAGGTCAACACCATAGAAGTAATACAGCTCCTTGCACAAACCCCCTCTATGTCATACCTTGGGGACAATAGGAACACCAATGTATTTCCAGTTCTTCAGGACATCTCCATCGCTCTCAATCTTGGCATGTTGGATCAGTCGGTCTAAATTCTCTTGTGTGGTTCCTTTCAAATATAAATATTTATGTTAAACTTCCTTAATCTTTATAGCAAGCCAATATGATTTTCTTATGATCTTCATTCCGGTAACACAGTGACCCTGCAAGGAGTTTTTCATTCCTATATAAAGACGGATTTGAATAGCAGATGCTGATTAGAAGACCCAGCTACCTATATACAGTATATATCTATAGCACACGGAGAATTCATCCTCAGCACTGACCAGGTTTACTTTAATTGATCCGTGTGCTATGGCTCCCAGGACCTCTCACCCCTTTGTACATTGTTTAAATTAGAGCTTTTCAGGCCTAGAAACAACCTCTTGTTCTGGATTTCCTCTTCTGTTGACAAATGCATTCTCCCTGATAATGAGGAAATCCCATAATATCACCTCTCCCCTTCTCTCCTCTATACTACATATTAAAGTGATGATGACTTTCCTTATGAATTTATTTTTAGACCACATATAGGTTTATAGTTGATGTTCGCCTAGAGGAGACCTGGTCTTTAAAACTGCACTAACTATTTAATAGGATGTCGGACTAGTAATCTGAAGAGCAGTGGAAATTCGCACGGTTTCCTCTTCTAGCATGCTTACTATACAAAACACATTTTTCCTACCTGTAAATTGCATTAAATAATTCCACAGTGCCTTCCTTTACTGTTAGTAAAATACCATCACAACAACAATTTACAGTCATGGTTGTGTTCAATTTTAGATCTTAGTCACTCAGCTATTCTGCTTGTTTTTTCAGGATTATTACTCATTTGACTACTATCTCCAGGGAAGTCAGCTTGGCAACAGATTTTTAATATCATTGGCAAAAACACACTGTCCTGTAAAGCCAGTTAGCAACAACAGTAATAAATGCAGTAAAAAACAAACAAAAAACAGGCCCAAGCACTGTTCCATGAGGCACTCCACTGGTCATTTTACAGTCTCTTTCTACTTAAAGGGACAGTAAACATGTTGTAATTACAAGATATTTCTGCTGTGTTGCTATAAAATAACATATCAGCCAAGTCTTAACGATTTGCTGTTTGCTGCAATTGTTTGTCAGTAGCCAAACTCCACGCACCATTTGCCCTATTTGGAAGAGCCGCTCCAAGCTTGAGTCTGCAGACAAGAAGCCTAGATATGGTCATGATGATAGTATAAAATGCATTGTTATACAGTTAACATCAATTAAAGCCAATTAGAGAAAGAAGGGTTAAGTCTTGAGAAGTCAGCATGGTGCTACTCAAGTTCTGAGAATTAGAAAATGTGCAATACAATTCTGAGCTAAATTACATGAAAAGGGGAAAATAATGAAAGTATATCGCTGTATTGCAAAGTTGTTGCAATATACATAACTAGACATTTTATACTAAAATCTCAGGGTGTTTACTGTCCCTTTAAGTATACTTGAGTTTGTTCTTAGGTAACGAAATGTATTATTTGTCAAATGGAAGCAATTTGTCACTCAGACACGGTAACATTCTTGTCAGCAGTGATTGGTATAAAAGTGCTACTACCATAAGAACCTCAGATTCTCACAGTTGTAAATACACAACGGGAAAGAGACCAGACAAAGAAATGATTACTTATAACAAAACGGGTTTACAGGGTAAAAAGGGGGTAAAGCGATATTTCTGTCACATTACAGGATAGGTTTCCCAATCTACTAATGGTCTTTAAATACCAGGTGCTCTCTCACTTACCATTCTCCACAAATATATAAAGCAGAATTGCTCTAATTTTGTCGTAATTGTCCAAGTCTTTGTTAAGCAACACTGGTAACAGGACGCGCATGTGCTCCTTAACTTTCTGTCCTTCGGCGTCTGTCCCCAAAGCCAGATCCTACAAATACATGAATTAAATAGTACATGCACTGTGCTGCAATCATCTGTACTGTACCTAAAGGGGTTAATGTGCTGCTACGTAAACACGTGAGGTTTCGTGTTACATATGTCAGTGACAGATACAGGGAGTGGAGAGCCATTTAAATATAATTTATTACAGCACAATATGTCATAGGAAGTTACTTACTTGTTCTACCTTGCAGAGCCTTTCCAGATTTGCCTTAAACTTCTCCATACAATCCTCCGCTAAACTGAGATGCAGAGCTTGCTGGAGAAAAATATATATTTCATGTACAAATTCTATTTCTCTATAGTAAATTGGTTTCCTTATTTCTAGAGATCAGCCAACATCCCAACATGCTCTAGCTGAAGTGACATAGTCTCACTTTACTTATACACAAGTCAGATACACATATAACAAGGTGCCACTGGGATATCTCAAATACATAGCAAATTATAATGTATAATCAATTTTTAACAGCTTTCCTTTCTACATAAACAAACAACACTAATGGGAAAATATTAATAAACCCTCATGTAATAAGTCTGCTCACTTTTCGGATATGCTTTCTGAAGTGCGGCATCTTTTTCATGAGATTGGATAGGTTACTTATGGACAACTGCAAGAGATCAAAAGGAAATGGAGTCAAAACAAATCCATTTGCAGTGAATGAATATTCCCAGAGTAAAATAGCAAACAAAGTCATTCAAACACTTCATGGTGTACATATATAAAAGGCTTGAAAGGCTGCGCATAGGGAAGGAACAGTTGCGCGCTCATAGGGAGACAAAATCAGTGAAAAGATGTGTCCAGGGTGAAGGTTACTTCCAGGGTTGAACTAGGGTTAAAAGGCAGCGCGCAAGGAGTTGACAGGAGGTAAAAAGGCTGCGCGAGAGGTTGACAGGGGGTGAAAAGGCTGCGCAAGGGGTTGACAGGAGGTTAAAAGGCAGCGCGCAAGGAGTTGACAGGAGGTAAAAAGGCTGCGCGAGAGGTTGACAGGGGGTGAAAAGGCTGCGCGAGAGGTTGACAGGGGGTGAAAAGGCTGCGTGAGAGGTTGACAGGGGGTGAAAAGGCTGCGCGAGAGGTTGACAGGGGGTGAAAAGGCTGCGCAAGGGGTTGACAGGAGGTTAAAAGGCAGCGCGCAAGGAGTTGACAGGAGGTAAAAAGGCTGCGCGAGAGGTTGACAGGGGGTGAAAAGGCTGCGCGAGAGGTTGACAGGGGGTGAAAAGGCTGCGTGAGAGGTTGACAGGGGGTGAAAAGGCTGCGCGAGAGGTTGACAGGGGGTGAAAAGGCTGCGTGAGAGGTTGACAGGAGGTGAAAAGGCTGCGTGAGAGGTTAACAGGAGGTGAAAACAAAATTTATGCTTACCTGATAAATTTCTTTCTTTCTTGACACGGTGAGTCCACGGATCATCTAATTACTATTGGGAATATCACTCCTGGCCAGGAGGAGGCGGCAAAGAGCACCACAGCAAAGATGTTAAATATCACCTCCCTTCCCTCCAACCCCAGTCATTCAACCGAAGTAAAAGGAGAGAAAGGAAGCAACAAGGTGCAGAGGTACCTGAGGTTTATAATACGACAAAAACCTGTGTTAAAAAAAACCCAGGGCGGGCCGTGGACTCACCGTGTCAAGAAAGAAAGAAATTTATCAGGTAAGCATCAATTTTGTTTTCTTTCTAATGACACGGTGAGTCCACGTATCATCTAATTACTATTCGGAATCAATACCCAAGCTAGAGTACACAGATAAGGGAAGGACAAGACAGGGAACCTAAACGGAAGGCAAAAGAAGCCTCAGCCGAGGCAAAAGTATCAAATTTATAAAAATTATGTAGAGAGGACCAAGTTGCAGCCTTGCAAATCTGTTCCACAGAAGCTTAATTTTTGAATGCCCAAGAAAAGGAAACAACCCTCATAGAATGAGCCGTGATACTCTCAGGAGGCTGCTGTCCAGCAGTTTCATAGGCCAAGCGAATTACACTCTTCAGCCATAAAGAAAGAGAAGTAGCCGTAGCTTTCTGACCCTTACGATTCCCAGAGAAAACAACAAACAGAGCCAAAGACTGATGAAAATCCTTAGTCACCTGTAAATAGTATTTCAACGCACGCACCACATCTAGGTTGTGCAACAAACCTAGCCACTGACGGCCAAGGAGAGGACTGAAGCGCCCAACAAGAATCGAAGATCTTTGATTTATTCTATCGATAGGGAATCTATTATGGTTCCCAAGAACACTACCCTTGTAGCTGGAATTAAGGAACTCTTTCCAAATTCACCTTCCATCCTTGAGAGCACAGGAAGGATAACAACATCTCCATGTGGGAGTTTGCTAGTTGAAAGGATGGCGCCTGAACCAGAATATCGTCCAGATAAGGTGCCACTGCAATGCACCGCAACCGGAGCACCACCAAGAGATCCCAGGACTCTTGAAAAAATTCTGGAAGCTGTGGCAAGGCCGAATGGAAGAGCCACAAACTGGAAGTGTTTGTCTAGAAATGAGAACCTCAGAAACTTGTGATGATCCCTGTGGATGGGAACATGCAGGGACGCATCCTTTAAATCTTCTATCGTCATGAATTGATCCTCTTGAACCAAGGGAAGAATGGAACGAATAGTTTCCATCTTGAAAAACGGTACTCTGAGGAACTTGTCTAGACTTTTGAGGTCTAGAATTGGTCTGAAAGTTCCCTCTTTTTTGGGAACCACGAACAGATTGGAGTAAAATCCCAGACCCTGTTCCTGCATTGGAACAGAAACTATCACCCCCAGTGCGGAAAGGTCTCGAACAGTGTAAGAACGCCTCTCTTTTTTATCTGGTCTACAGATAATCTTGAGAGCAGAAACCTGCCACTGGGAGGAAATGTCTTGAACTCTAGTTTGTATCCCTGGGACACGATGTCCACTGCCCAGGGATCCTGAACATCCCGAACCCAAGCCTGAGCAAAGAAGGAAAGTCTGCCCCCCACAAGATCCGGTCCCAGATCGGGGGCAGAACCTTGATACTGACTTTGAGTCAGTAGCAGGCTTCTTAGATTGATTTCCCTTGTTCCATGACTGGTTGGACCTCCAGGAAGACTTGGACTGTTCCTGCTTTGTATAGGGAGAGAAGGCTTACCCTTGAAGTTTCGAAAGGTACGAAAATGACTCTGACGTCCCTTCTGCTTATTCCTCTTATCCGGAGGGAGGAAAAGACCCTTACCTCCCATAATTTTGGAAATAAATTTGAGCCAAGCCTGGCCCAAACAAGGTCTAACCCTTGTAGGGAATCGTCAAAAGCTTAGACTTAGACAACACATCCGCAGACCATGATTTCAAGCATCAGGCTCTGCGGGCCAGTACTGCAAAACCAGAAAAGCATCCGTAATAAAGTAATTGGCCAACTTAAGAGCCTTGATCCTATCCTGGATCTCCTCAAAGGGAGTATCTGTCTGAAGAGATTCAGACAACGCATCAAACCATTAAGCCGCCGCACTGGTGACGGTAGCAATACACACCGCATGTTGCCATTGTAAACCCTGGTGTACATACATCTTTTTTAGTAACCCTTCCAACTTCTCTGTAGCACTGGAAAGACAGTGGAAGGAACGTCAAAGTATTTGTTTAACTTATTTGACTTCTTAGGATTGACCACGACAGCCAAAACCTCCTTAAGTAACAACCGGAGGTGTTCTAGCTTAAACCTGAAGGATACAACTTCAGCGTCAGTAGAAGGAATTACACTGTCTGAGACTTCACCCTCAGATGCTACTGAAGTATCTTCCTCCTCAGACTTCTGGGAAGAAACATTCGGAATAGCCACGACTGTATCAGAAACCTTACTCACTGATTCCTTACATTTCCTCTTGCGCTTTCTCTGTAGCATGGGAAAAGCAGACAGTGCATCAGTTAGCGCAGAGGATATGTGGGTAGCAATGTCGTGCAAGGTAACCCTAACTGGAGTTTGAGTGGAAACGCAGGGCACTGCATGTGTGGACGATAATGTTTGGGACACTTGAGAAAGCGGCGGCATATCTTGGACAGGGGACCCCTGAACAGCATCCGCCTTTAACTAATGATGGCTCAGATTCAAAAAGTCTATCCCTGTAATGTAATGTTCTTTCAATACATGAGGGACAAAATGGAATTGGGGGTTCTAATTGGAGTCAAAACACAAGTCACATGTAACATTTTGCAGGGCCTCTTGATCCATCTTTACTCCATTTATAAACAAAATAAACTCAACAGCTTTATTTAAGTTTGAAAATATTAATACCAAAAAAACGTTACTGTCACTTTAAATTTTAAAAGCAAAAATAATTTTTCTTTTATTCCTTGACTACTGCAAAAAACAGCAGTGTACAATAACCCACAGGCAGCCTCCTCAGCTCAGCACTCCTTGCTGAGGTGCCTACCTGTACCCCTGTGAACCGGATTACTCAAATTACAATCTGGACTAAAATATAGCTGTTCAAAAATGGCTCTGCAACACTTGTCACCGATTCCTTTAAGCAGAGACGCAGTAACACACTCCGGACAGGAACTAACATGAAAAGCTCCGGAAAGGCGTGCAACACTAATTGCCGCCTCAGAAGCCCGCCCTTCCTAATTGTGTGCGTAATCTAACTAGAAAGAAGCTGGTCGCCATTATTATTAATGCCAGAACCGTTGCTTCCCACAGTAAAAACACGCTGACTCTGTCCCCCAAGCACCAGAATGAAAACCGGAACAATAACCATATCAGAGCCTTCAGAAATGGAACAATAAAATAAGTCTGAGCCTCTCTCCAAAAGACTATACGTCCCCAGTGCCTGCACACACTGCCTACTAAAATCCCATTAACCCCAAATAGGATTGTTAGTGTCCCCAAATCAGGCTTAACTGAAAAAGTGCCACATTCATCAAGAAAATAAAATTAGGCACTTACCTGAACAATCTGCCCGGCAGCAGGGCAGCTCACATGGTTTGAGAGGTCCTCTCTCTCACATAGACCTGTGGGAAAAATAAGAAAGACTGAATAATCCTAGTCAGGCTTTCCGGATAGGGCAGCAACAATTGTTTGGGAGGCGCAGTGAGGATTATACCCCACAAGTTCCCATTGCTTAAAAGCCACCACTGCTCTACTGAAGAGACTAACATGGGCTACGGCTAAACCACTGGAGGAAGCAGGACAATCTTACTCTGCTTTAAAATAATAAAATATTGATTAAAGAATCTTCTTTCAGACACCTAAACTTTACCAGCTCCTTGCTTCTAACGTAGGCAAAGAGAATGATTGGGGTTGGAGGGAAGGGAGGTGATATTTAACAGCTTTGCTGTGGTGCTCTTTGCCTCCTCCTGCTGGCCAGGAGTGATATTCTCAATAGTAATTAGATGATCCGTGGACTCACCGTGTCATTAGAAAGAAAAGGCTGCGCAAGAGGTTGACAGGAGGTGAAAAGGCTGCGCGAGAGGTTGACAGGAGGTGAAAAGGCTGCGCGAGAGGTCGACAGGAGGTGAAAAGGCTGCGCGAGAGGTCGACAGGAGGTGAAAAGGCTGCGCGAGAGGTCGACAGGAGGTGAAAAGGCTGCGCGAGAGGTCGACAGGAGGTGAAAAGGCTGCGCGAGAGGTTGACAGGAGGTGAAAAGCTGCGCGAGAGGTCGACAGGAGGTGAAAAGGCTTTGCACAGGGTTGAACTGAGCTTTAAATCTGTTTGTTGAAATACTATTTTCAGTAAGTTATTGTATTCAACATTGTACAAATGTATTCAGAACAAGAAATGAGTTTGCATTGCTGAGCTTGGTGAACAGATTTATTTCTCTTGTAAAAGAATAAAATTAAAATGACCATTAATAATGCATTAGGCTTTTAAACCGCTCACCTTTGCTTCGGTCTCTTTCTTGCTGTTGGATATTTCTTTGACAAGTTTTGGAATTTCTCTGGTAAAAAAAGGAGAGAAAACACAAATGATGTTTAATTCTGTGCAGCAAAACATATTAAGCTTAAAAAATGTTTCACCCAGTCATACCGGAGGGACAGAGAAAAGTGATATTTACACTAGGCCCTTTAAAATGTCTGACATCCTAGAACTGAAAACACTTTAACTAAAAGGCAATTATTTCATATATATTTTCCATAATCCATCAGCAGCCCTAGTATGTGGTCTCCTCTTCTATTCAATATGTTTGTCTTGAATAAACGGGACGCCTGTTTCCTGATCAGGGCAGTTCTGGCAGAATAAACTGGGTGCACATCCCCTGACCTGGGCAGATCTCTCAGAAAAAAACGGGTGCACATCCCCTGACCTGGGCAGATCTCTCAGAATAAACTGGGTGCACATCCCCTGACCTGGGCAGATCTCTCAGAATAAACCGGGTGCACATCCCCTGACCTGGGCAGATCCCTCAGAATAAACAGGGTGCACATCCCCTGACCTGGGCAGATCCCTCAGAATAAACTGGGTGCACATCCCCTGACCTGGGCAGATCTCTCAGAATAAACTGGGTGCACATCCCCTGACCTGGGCAGATCTCTCAGAATAAACTGGGTGCACATCCCCTGACCTGGGCAAATCTCTCAAAATAAACTGGGTGCACATCCCCTGACCTAGGCAGATCTCTCAGAATAAACTGGGTGTACATCCCCTGACCTGGGCAGATCTCTCAGAAAAAACCGGGTGCACATCCCCTGACCTGGGCAGATCTCTCAGAATAAACTGGGTGCACATCCCCTGACCTGGGCAGATCTCTCAGAATAAACTGGGTGCACATCCCCTGACCTGGGCAGATCTCTCAGAATAAACTGGGTGCACATCCCCTGACCTGGGCAGATCTCTCAGAATAAACTGGGTGCACATCCCCTGACCTGGGCAGATCTCTCAGAATAAACTGGGTGCACATCCCCTGACCTGGGCAGATCTCTCAGAATAAACTGGGTGCACATCCCCTGACCTGGGCAGATCTCTCAGAAAAAACTGGGTGCACATCCCCTGACCTGGGCAGATCTCTCTGAATAAACTGGGTGCACATCCCCTGACCTGGGCAGATCTCTCAGAATAAACTGGGTGCACATCCCCTGACCTAGGCAGATCTCTCTGAATAAACTGGGTGCACATCCCCTGACCTGGGCAGATCTCTCTGAATAAACTGGGTGCACATCCCCTGACCTGGGCAGATCTCTCAGAATAAACTGGGTGCACATCCCCTGACCTGGGCAGATCTCTCAGAATAAACTGGGTGCACATCCCCTGACCTGGGCAGATCTCTCAGAATAAACTGGGTGCACATCCCCTGACCTGGGCAGATCTCTCTGAATAAACTGGGTGCACATCCCCTGACCTGGGCAGATCTCTCAGAATAAACTGGGTGCACATCCCCTGACCTGGGCAGCTCTCTCAGAATAAACTGGGTGCACATCCCCTGACCTGGGCAAATCTCTCAGAATAAACTGGGTGCACATCCCCTGACCTGGGCAAATCTCTCAGAATAAACTGGGTGCACATCCCCTGACCTGGGCAGATCTCTCAGAATAAACTGGGTGCACATCCCCTGACCTGGGCAAATCTCTCAAAATAAACTGGGTGCACATCCCCTGACCTGGGCAGATCTCTCAGAATAAACTGGGTGCACATCCCCTGACCTGGGCAAATCTCTCAGAATAAACTGGGTGCACATCCCCTGACCTGGGCAGATCTCTCAGAATAAACTGGGTGCACATCCCCTGACCTGGGCAGATCTCTCAGAATAAACTGGGTGCACATCCCCTGACCTGGGCAAATCTCTCAGAATAAACTGGGTGCACATCCCCTGACCTGGGCAAATCTCTCAGAATAAACTGGGTGCACATCCCCTGACCTGGGCAGATCTCTCAGAATAAACTGGGTGCACATCCCCTGACCTGGGCAAATCTCTCAAAATAAACTGGGTGCACATCCCCTGACCTGGGCAGATCTCTCAGAATAAACTGGGTGCACATCCCCTGACCTGGGCAGATCTCTCAGAATAAACTGGGTGCACATCCCCTGACCTGGGCAGATCTCTCAGAATAAACTGGGCGCACATCCCCTGACCTGGGCAGATCTCTCAGAATAAACCGGGTGCACATCCCCTGACCTGGGCAGATCCCTCAGAATAAACTGGGTGCACATCCCCTGACCTGGGCAGATCTCTCAGAATAAACTGGGTGCACATCCCCTGACCTGGGCAGATCTCTCAGAATAAACTGGGTGCACATCCCCTGACCTGGGCAGATCTCTCAGAATAAACTGGGTGCACATCCCCTGACCTGGGCAGATCTCTCAGAATAAACTGGGCGCATGACCCCTGAAGAGCAGATGTGTGTTGCTTCAGGTATATATGGGCCCAATGAATTTAAACATAAAAACACAGATAGTTTCCAAGAGGCAGTGTCAGTGCTTTTTTCTTTTTCTTTCTTAGGACACAAATTGCTTACGTACGTCAGGACATCTGCAATGTGCCTATGTCGGATTTTCACCCACAGTTCATCAGATTCGTCTAAACGAGCTTCTTTGTCTTTCCCAGTCATTTTCTCTGAACTGTACCTGCAAAAAATATGTGATTAGTGTTTTAGTGGTATATACACACACACACACAATAGAATGCTAGGGATGTACAGCCCAGTCGTACTATTGTATTCCTTGTCCCTTTATTTAATAAGAATAATTTCCAGAATATAAAATCATGGTACGTAGCAGTTCTGAAATTGTAACAAAATAGCCACTACACTAAGGTCATATAAATATGGCTGTAATGTACAGGGCATTAATACATATACACAAGATAAAGCACTGGCTGAATTCACTACATAACAAGTTGTGTCACGCTACTCTTGGTCTAGCGCATTCACACAACAAAGCGGCTGCACTAAATAAACCGTACACAACGGGATGGCAGTAGGGAGAGGACAGGCTGGAGGGTTTGGTGACATATTTGCTGCACAGTCTGGGAGAAGATAAAGCTATAAAGGGTACTTACTTGTAAACATCGTTCTCAATGGGCAGGAGGTCATAGACCATTGCTTGGAAGGTGAGTTCATGCAGCACTGTAGACACTGGGTCAAACCCTCGATCCAGGATAAGCAGCTGCGACTGAGATTTCTCCTGCAAGACAAAGGTCATGGTGATGAGACTCACTTTGTAATTATAAGACGCTTACGTTATTCTACAGCAAAGGCTACGGATCAGCCAAGGCTAAACATTAAAAAAAAAAAGAAAAGAAAAAAAGAAACCCAGCCCACCACTTGCCTCATTTAGAGAAGCCAATGTGGGCTTTAGCCTGCAGACAACAAGGCTAGCCAGGGTTATGTTAGTAAACAGTGCATTGTTTTGCAGCTGCTATCTGCTAAAGCAGGGGAGGACAAAACAATGATTTTGAGTGGCACAAGGTGGGATGAAGATTATTACATAGAGCAGGAGGAGGGGAAGTTTGTCTCAGGTGCAGCACTGCAGGGCACAACGGGAGTGACACATAGTGGTGAGTGTGTAGGGACATGAGGAACCTTAGAAACAGACGTGAAATTAAAAGGGACATAAATTATATTGTTCATATGGCAGAGCAATATTTAAAAAATAAATTGTGTGAAACTTAAGGAAAAGCTGTTTATTTTAAAACAGGTGCACAACTGTTACTGGTTGATAAGGACAACACACAGAATTACACTGGTGGCCAGTGACAAGCCCCACAAGCATAAAAACAGTTTTGTTTTTTTAAAAAAAGACAAAAATCCCCCCCCCCCCCAACAAAAAAGAAAAAAACTGAATGACCCTTTGAGGCCTATAAGTAGCAGGTGGTGTTATGATCAAGGTCCCTAGGGAAGGTCCAGAATCAGCAGCCACAGCATAAAGCTCTCAGTCGGGCAGATAAGATAAACTGGGCATGAAATGAGTCACATGTAAAGATTAGTTTGTGTAGGATGTATCGGCAGAGCTTGTGCAGTTATAAAGTCTGGTACGTGTAACGCGTTTTGTACATAACCTGCTATATTTGAATTAGTCACCATGTCCCTATAGTGGTAGAAAATGGATTAGTTGTATTTGAAAGTGAAGTCTGTTATGTTTCACACAAATAAGTACCAGAAACTATGGTGTGGATTTGTATAAAAAGCCGCAGTTTTTTTCTCATTATGTCTTTTTTATAAATAACATCTCCGTCCCTTTAATAAAGGCATAACGGGGCAGGGGAGGAATGAACCTTCCGCTTACCTTAAACTGGTCCTTTTCATCGGTTTTGTAATACTGAACAAGCTTTTCTTCTACAAAGTTGGCTAGTTCTTCTGCATTGCCCAGGGGATCCCTGAACCAAAGCACAAACAAACCATAGAATTTCACAAACCAAAATGTTTTTTTTTCTGTAGCTTACGGTTTATTTTTTACCAAAACAAAGATAACACACAATTTAGCCCTAAAATCAGTTATTCAGTCTGATGTGTATTTTCTTGTACTAAGAATTGTTCTCAAATACTTTTCTAGCTCCCCACAAACCACATAACCCTGCAGTATGACAGAGAAGAGGTAAAAAGGTCTTAAAAGGTTTTAAACGGAGAAAAGCTCACTCCCCTAATACATCAGGTTGCACGAGCTTCGCCTGTGTGTACAAGCGCCTTCATAGTCTGTTCCAGGACACTCACTTCTTGTATCTCACACCAGGGTTTTCCTCCAACGTTGCACATAACGTCACAATCTGCTGGGCCATAGACTGCATGGCAGATTCCTTATCCTCACTTCTGTCTGGGTTGTACATCAAGTGAAATGTGTCAGGGACATTTAATGTGAAAACCTTAATGAGATGAAGCAAGGTACATGGGTCAGGACTGTTGAACTGTTTCACCCCATTAACTCTTTATTGCCTGAAAGGGTTATGTAGTAACAAGTTTCTGCTCTCTATAGCATCCAAAGGGTTAAGAGGGGGCATAATGCAGTATGGATTTTTTTCCAAATGAACAGTGGATAGAAATTGTACCTCCAAAAAAAATAAGCTGCATAGTAAAGGAAACTGTATAAAACAATGAATATATAATTAGATATTCATAGAGCTAAAATACAAAATGATAACCCCACTTCACCCGTTTCTCTCTAGATATAACTGTATCTTTACATTCAGTTAGTGCCTGGAGACATTTATGGCACTTGATATTGCTGAAGAACCTCTGTAAGGAAAGCTATTATTTCCTCTGCATGTTATCTGTATATTGGAGTAAAATGCTACAACTTACCTGGGACTCTTGAGGAAAAAATGAAATGTTGATCTCCTTGCATCGTTTGATGGCTTTGGGGGTGCAGGATTTCAGCTTGTTGAACAGGTGGTCGGGGCAGACTGGAAATCCAAACATGTGTTAAAAAAACTGAGCAGAAAATACAATCAACTGTAGACCTGGCATATGTCAGGGTCAGTGGGGAATGTTGAGAAGATCAGACAGCACCTAAATGAAACCTACATCTTTAATTATACTTAATAAATCCCAAGCGCCACTCACCGTCAGCGAAGTAGACATACGCTGCTTTGTACTTTAATTATACTTAATAAATCCCAAGCGCCACTCACCGTCAGCGAAGTAGACATACGCTGCTTTGTACTTTAATTATACTTAATAAATCCCAAGCGCCACTCACCGTCAGCGAAGTAGACATACGCTGCTTTGTACTTTAATTATACTTAATAAATCCCAAGCGCCACTCACCGTCAGCGAAGTAGACATAGGCTGCTTTGTACTTGTTAGGAGATTTGTTCTTGAAGTCGTTCACCAGACAATCTACAGACTACAATACAGTCTGAGTTAGCGGAGAGGAGCGCGTACAAATGCGCCATATTACATTTTAACATTAATTACTGCCCGATGGTCGCTTTAAACATAAATAGTCAAGTACTGGACCAAATATCACACTTTGAAAATGTAATTTTAAATTATTCATAGTAAAAATAGTTAATATTTAAAGGGACAGTGAAGTTAAAATGAAACATTAATGAATCGGAAAAAACATGACATTTTAAACAACTTTCTGTTGGTATTCTTTCTTGAAGGAGGACTGCACTACTGGGACCTAGCTGAATACATTTGTAAGCCAATCACAAGAGGCATATATGTGCAGCCCTATTGGTAAGCCAATCACAAGAGGCATATATGTGCAGCCCTATTGGTAAGCCAATCACAAGAGGCATATATGTGCAGGCACCAATCTGCAGCTAGCTATGTTTGCTCTACCTTATGCACAAAAGAAAAAATGTGGGTTTCATATCCCATTAAGTTTTGTATTGTCAGCTCCCGTATCTCTGAAGGTGCTAAAACTGAACAGTTAAGTGCTCATTTATCAAGAAAACAATCTGTTTCTTTTTATGTTTACTTTGATTTTAACATTTATTTTTTTTACTAAAAGAGCACTGGCTCATATCCCTTTAAGAGAGGTTTGGATAAGTACAGAAAGAAATCTACCCAAAAATGAGCTCTCCAGGAGCAGACTGATGCAGATAAATGGCAAACACGATAACATCACTATATACATCTAGCCCACTTAGTGATGCAAACTTAACACAGCTTTCCCTTCTTGAGACGCAAATTTTGATTCTTTTCCTAGTACATGAATGACAAAGATTTCAGATTTCTCTTTTTATGTCCAAGAGTTTCTAGTACATAAACACAGATATAAGGCGCAGAACTACGTCTACGTGTAGTTAAACGGGACATTAGCGTCTCCTGAGAAAAAAACCTGCATCTAATGTGCTAAAGCCCCACCCTTCCATATGTTTGTCATCTGTCCAGCAGCTGAAGTTACAAATGGGACATTTCCCATAACCTCGAAGACCACAGGACAACTGATCCCTTTTTTAACTTAGTAACTACAAGTTCAGGGACTGTGTGCGGTTGTCGCATCGTACTGAGAAGATACAGGGGCACAATAGCACTCGGGACAATCCATGACGGCACTTCTAGCTGCTGGACAGTATCAGGAACTGCCAGAGATAGGACCACACTCCTACAGTCTTACTGGACAACACAGTTTCAAAGGCAATCGGTCAAAAACAGAGCAAAAAACAGAGAAGCACTGTCCTCTTCCATAAGATTTATCAAAACTTTTTAAAATATTAATATTTAATTATATAATAATAATTATATGTTAACAGGTCTACAGACAGAGGTGAGACATCTAGATAGCAGCCCCCACGTCAGTGAACACACCACACAGGCTCAGAACAAACCCACTGACTCGTTACAGACAAACCCCCAGTCAGTGTACACAGCACACACGCTCAGAACAAACCCACTGACTTGTTACAGACAAACCCCCACGTCAGTGTACACAGCACACACGCTCAGAACAAACCCACTGACTTGTTACAGACAAACCAACAGTCAGTGTACACAGCACACACGCTCAGAACAAACCCACTGACTTGTTACAGACAAACCCCCACGTCAGTGTACACAGCACACACGCTCAGTACAAACCCACTGACTCATTACAGACAAACCCCCAGTCAGTGTACACAGCACACACGCTCAGTACAAACCCACTGACTTGTTACAGACAAACCCCCAGTCAGTGTACACAGCACACACGCTCAGTACAAACCCACTGACTCATTACAGACAAACCCCCAGTCAGTGTACACAGCACACACGCTCAGTACAAACCCACTGACTCGTTACAGACAAACCCCCAGTCAGTGTACACAGCACACACGCTCAGTACAAACCCACTGACTGATTACAGACAAACCCCCAGTCAGTGTACACAGCACACACGCTCAGTACAAACCCACTGACTTGTTACAGACAAACCCCCAGTCAGTGTACACAGCACACACGCTCAGTACAAACCCACTGACTCATTACAGACAAACCCCCAGTCAGTGTACACAGCACACACGCTCAGTACAAACCCACTGACTTGTTACAGACAAACCCCCAGTCAGTGTACACAGCACACACGCTCAGAACAAACCCACTGACTTGTTACAGACAAACCCCCACGTCAGTGTACACAGCACACACGCTCAGTACAAACCCACTGACTCATTACAGACAAACCCCCAGTCAGTGTACACAGCACACACGCTCAGTACAAACCCACTGACTCATTACAGACAAACCCCCACGTCAGTGTACACAGCACACACGCTCAGTACAAACCCACTGACTCATTACAGACAAACCCCCAGTCAGTGTACACAGCACACACGCTCAGTACAAACCCACTGACTTGTTACAGACAAACCCCCAGTCAGTGTACACAGCACACACGCTCAGAACAAACCCCCTGACTTGTTACAGACAAACCCCCACGTCAGTGTACACAGCACACACGCTCAGTACAAACCCACTGACTCATTACAGACAAACCCCCAGTCAGTGTACACAGCACACACGCTCAGTACAAACCCACTGACTCGTTACACACAAACCAACAGTCAGTGTACACAGCACACACGCTCAGTACAAACCCACTGACTCATTACAGACAAACCACCACGTCAGTGTACACACCACACAGGTTCAGAACAAACCCACTGACTTGTTACAGACAATCCCCCACGTCAGTGTACACAGCACACACGCTCAGTACAAACCCACTGACTCATTACAGACAAACCACCACGTCAGTGTACACACCACACACGCTCAGTACAAACCCACTGACTTGTTACAGACAAACCCCCAGTCAGTGTACACAGCACACACGCTCAGTACAAACCCACTGACTTGTTACAGACAAACCCCCACGTCAGTGTACACAGCACGCACGCTCAGTACAAACCCACTGACTCATTACAGACAAACCCCCAGTCAGTGTACACAGCACACACGCTCAGTACAAACCCACTGACTCATTACAGACAAACCCCCAGTCAGTGTACACAGCACACACGCTCAGTACAAACCCACTGACTGATTACAGACAAACCCCCAGTCAGTGTACACAGCACACACGCTCAGTACAAACCCACTGACTTGTTACAGACAAACCCCCAGTCAGTGTACACAGCACACACGCTCAGTACAAACCCACTGACTCATTACAGACAAACCCCCAGTCAGTGTACACAGCACACACGCTCAGTACAAACCCACTGACTTGTTACAGACAAACCCCCAGTCAGTGTACACAGCACACACGCTCAGAACAAACCCACTGACTTGTTACAGACAAACCCCCACGTCAGTGTACACAGCACACACGCTCAGTACAAACCCACTGACTCATTACAGACAAACCCCCAGTCAGTGTACACAGCACACACGCTCAGTACAAACCCACTGACTCATTACAGACAAACCCCCACGTCAGTGTACACAGCACACACGCTCAGTACAAACCCACTGACTCATTACAGACAAACCCCCAGTCAGTGTACACAGCACACACGCTCAGTACAAACCCACTGACTTGTTACAGACAAACCCCCAGTCAGTGTACACAGCACACACGCTCAGAACAAACCCCCTGACTTGTTACAGACAAACCCCCACGTCAGTGTACACAGCACACACGCTCAGTACAAACCCACTGACTCATTACAGACAAACCCCCAGTCAGTGTACACAGCACACACGCTCAGTACAAACCCACTGACTCGTTACACACAAACCAACAGTCAGTGTACACAGCACACACGCTCAGTACAAACCCACTGACTCATTACAGACAAACCACCACGTCAGTGTACACAGCACACAGGTTCAGAACAAACCCACTGACTTGTTACAGACAATCCCCCACGTCAGTGTACACAGCACACACGCTCAGTACAAACCCACTGACTTGTTACAGACAAACCCCCACGTCAGTGTACACAGCACGCACGCTCAGTACAAACCCACTGACTCATTACAGACAAACCCCCAGTCAGTGTACACAGCACACACGCTCAGTACAAACCCACTGACTCATTACAGACAAACCCCCAGTCAGTGTACACACCACACACGCTCAGTACAAACCCACTGACTCGTTACAGACAAACCCCCAGTCAGTGTACACACCACACAGGCTTAGTACAAACCCACTGACTCGTTACAGACAAACCCCCACGTCAGTGTACACACCACACACGCTCAGTACAAACCCACTGATTCATTACAGACAAACCCCCAGTCAGTGTACACAGCACACACGCTCAGTACAAACCCACTGACTCATTACAGACAAACCCCCAGTCAGTGTACACAGCACACACGCTCAGTACAAACCCACTGACTCATTACAGACAAACCCCCAGTTAGTGTACACACCACACAGGCTTAGTACAAACCCACTGACTCGTTACAGACAAACCCCCACGTCAGTGTACACACCACACACGTTCAGTACAAACCCACTGACTTGTTACAGACAAACCCCCAGTCAGTGTACACAGCACACATGCTCAGTACAAACCCACTGACTTGTTACAGACAAACCAACAGTCAGTGTACACAGCACACACGCTCAGTACAAACCCACTGACTTGTTACAGACAAACCCCCACGTCAGTGTACACACCACACACGTTCAGTACAAACCCACTGACTTGTTACAGACAAACCCCCAGTCAGTGTACACAGCACACATGCTCAGTACAAACCCACTGACTTGTTACAGACAAACCAACAGTCAGTGTACACAGCACACACGCTCAGTACAAACCCACTGACTTGTTACAGACAAACCAACAGTCAGTGTACACAGCACACACGCTCAGTACAAACCCAATGACTTGTTACAGACAAACCAACAGTCAGTGTACACAGCACACACGCTGACTTGTTACAGACAAACCAACAGTCAGTGTACACAGCACACACGCTGACTTGTTACAGACAAACCAACAGTCAGTGTACACAGCACACACGCTGACTTGTTACAGACAAACCAACAGTCAGTGTACACAGCACACACGCTGACTTGTTACAGACAAACCAACAGTCAGTGTACACAGCACACACGCTCAGTACAAACCCACTGACTCGTTACAGACAAACCCCCAGTCAGTGTACACAGCACACACGCTCAGTACAAACCCACTGACTTGTTACAGACAAACCCCCAGTCAGTGTACACAGCACACACGCTCAGTACAAACCCACTGACTTGTTACAGACAAACCCCCAGTCAGTGTACACAGCACACACGCTCAGTACAAACCCACTGACTTGTTACAGACAAACCCCCAGTCAGTGTAACAGCACACATGCTCAGTACAAACCCAATGACTTGTTACAGACAAACCAACAGTCAGTGTACACAGCACACACGCTGACTTGTTACAGACAAACCAACAGTCAGTGTACACAGCACACACGCTCAGTACAAACCCACTGACTTGTTACAGACAAACCAACAGTCAGTGTACACAGCACACACGCTCAGTACAAACCCACTGACTCATTACAGACAAACCCCCAGTCAGTGTACACAGCACACACGCTCAGTACAAACCCACTGACTCATTACAGACAAACCCCCAGTCAGTGTACACACCACACACGCTCAGTACAAACCCACTGACTCATTACAGACAAACCCCCAGTCAGTGTACACACCACACACGTTCAGTACAAACCCACTGACTTGTTACAGACAAACCCCCAGTCAGTGTACACAGCACACACGCTCAGTACAAACCCACTGACTTGTTACAGACAAACCAACAGTCAGTGTACACAGCACACACGCTCAGTACAAACCCACTGACTTGTTACAGACAAACCCCCAGTCAGTGTACACAGCACACACGCTCAGTACAAACCCACTGACTTGTTACAGACAAACCCCCAGTCAGTGTACACAGCACACACGCTCAGTACAAACCCACTGACTTGTTACAGACAAACCAACAGTCAGTGTACACAGCACACACGCTCAGAACAAACCCACTGACTCATTACAGACAAACCAACAGTCAGTGTACACAGCACACACGCTGACTTGTTACAGACAAACCCCCAGTCAGTGTACACAGCACACACGCTCAGTACAAACCCACTGACTTGTTACAGACAAACCAACAGTCAGTGTACACAGCACACACGCTCAGAACAAACCCACTGACTCATTACAGACAAACCAACAGTCAGTGTACACAGCACACACGCTGACTTGTTACAGACAAACCCCCAGTCAGTGTACACAGCACACACGCTCAGTACAAACCCACTGACTTGTTACAGACAAACCAACAGTCAGTGTACACAGCACACACGCTCAGTACAAACCCACTGACTTGTTACAGACAAACCCCCAGTCAGTGTACACAGCACACACGCTCAGTACAAACCCACTGACTTGTTACAGACAAACCAACAGTCAGTGTACACAGCACACACGCTCAGTACAAACCCACTGACTTGTTACAGACAAACCCCCAGTCAGTGTACACAGCACACACGCTGACTTGTTACAGACAAACCAACAGTCAGTGTACACAGCACACACGCTGACTTGTTACAGACAAACCAACAGTCAGTGTACACAGCACACACGCTGACTTGTTACAGACAAACCAACAGTCAGTGTACACAGCACACACGCTGACTTGTTACAGACAAACCAACAGTCAGTGTACACAGCACACACGCTGACTTGTTACAGACAACAAACAGTGTCACACAAACCTTCTCATTTGGAGATATAAAGTAAATGGCTTTCATATGCTCAACTGGTTGGCGGATTTTGAAAAGGTCTTCCACAACTAGACAGATAGGAGAAAAGGAACAAAAATGTTAGCTTTATTACCGGCATTAACTCAAAAGGCACCGCAACAACGATCTGCTACTTCTTAAAAAAGGTGTCTTGGTAATTATGCTAAACATCTTTAAAAAAAAGCACATTTCATAGTTTGTATTGTAATGATTAAATGGCTTCTGTTTCTAGACTTTGTTAGATTACTGAAGGACGTATCACTTAAACCATTAAAACAAATGGGCGCATGCTCCTGACTGAAGCACTGAGTGCAGAAAGATTCAGCAGACAGCGCATGCACCTATTTATATATTATCAGCTATGGCGATACAGCCTCTGTCCAGCAATTTAACAGCCAATACCGAACTAGGAGCTCTATCCAGATCTCCCTCTTTCATTTGCTAGTTTCATTTTAAGAAATGGGGACACTCAAAGCTCCAAAAAAACCCTCAGACCGTAAACCCAGACTCTGCCATTATACACCACATCCTAGATTTTATTTAAATTACTGGGATGTATATGGCTGACTGTATTGTTCCTACTTCTTAAAAGTACCAGGTGTGGGGGTCTGAACATATCAGTTACACACTAAAGCAATGTATCCCACCGAAAAGACAATATATATAACACCCTCACTCACTACAAAAATGAAATAATTTCTTTTAAAGGGCAGTTTATGCAGCATATAGTGAACGTGATGCGTTTGATTAAGATGCATGATTAAGAGCACAATTAATTAAATACAATTACATTTTTGGTGAATAGTGCAAAACATTTAATTCCCAGATTTTGAAAATAAGTTGATGTTTCCTCCCTACTGGTTTGGAAGATCACAGTTTCAACCAAGACTTCCCGCACGGCTATTAGCTAAGAGGTAGAGACGTCACCTCTCAGCCAAATAGCGATCTGCCAGTGGTCTGCCTTAGCCGCTCAGTGCGGCGATCGCTTAGAACAAATAAAGGAGCTTTCAGCAATGGTCCTAGTGCTTCACAAACGCTAGGATTTACCATCACTTTAAAGGGACACTAAACCCAATTTTTTTCTTTAATGATTCAGATAGAGCAGTAATTTTAAGCAACTTTCTAATTTACTCCTAGTATCAATTTTTCTTCGTTCTCTTGCTATCTTTATTTAAAAAGCAGAAATGTAAAGCTTAAGAGCCGGACCATTTTTGGTTGAGAACCCGGATTATGCTTGCTTATTGGTTGTAGCCACCAATAAGCAAGCACTATCCAAGGTGCTGCACCTAAAATGGGCTGGCTCTTAAGCTTTAGATTTCTGCTTTTTAAATAAAGATCGCAAGAGAACAAAGATAAATTGATAATAGGAGTAAATTAGAAAGTTGCTTAAAATTGCTGCTCTATTCGAAACATGAAATAACAAAATTTGGTTTTAGTGTCCCTTTAAGTTTAACCGTCTACTCTACACTCAACCTTGCAGAATGTATGCATCTTAGATTGCACTTTTTTGTTATCTGCTAAAATAATTGTACCAATAAATGTACAGATATCTTGTTTTTATATTGAAATTTCAATCAAATATTTTTAAAAAGTGCAAAAGATAAGAAAAAGTAACATTTCTAACTTGTCCAGGACTAGTGGAAATTACAAGCCGTGTGTGCGTATATGTATGTATATATATATATATATATATAGCGCCGGTGGCCCAGCACTCCATCCACAGTAGCCACAGCCTGGGTGCTACCCTCAAATTAGTATGCAGAGTAGTCTTGTTGTTGGAGGGCACTCACAGGACTTATTGAGAACATGAAAATACAACTTTATTTTCAAATTAATTTTACATTAATTAAAATGTCGATGTTTCAACCCATTTAAAGGCCTTCTTCAAGACCATTTTCATCTGAAAAAACACAAAATATACAGACATGAACTAAACAAACACTATACCGTATCACAAACAGACTTTAAATAACCATCAAAATACACAAGTGACAACCCTCCACCATAGAAAGCATCGAAACTTGCAGTCAAAGCAGGGAGAAGGGCTTTATAAATCAAAAGATATGTTGCGGGTAAAGTCCGATATTGGGTAAATCCCCTTAGACTGATCGCGTCACTTCATCAAACATATACGATGCACTGTAATTCCCCCATCTTCGCTATCTCTTTTGCCTCTGCCTGGGGGGTCAAGGTTTACTTGGGGTGGATGCCAGAGGATCAATGGGGCAAAATAAAAGTAGTGTAGATGGGGGAATTGCAGTACATCGGGCTTTACCCACAGCCGCTTGGATTTCTGATTTTACCCGTAACATACATACATATATATAGATATAGAATAGTCTTGTTGTTGGAGGGCACTCACAGGACTTATTGAGAACATGAATATACTTTATATACGGACCTGTTGTTTAAAGGTTGTTGATCCCCTAGGTATGGGACATATTGGTTTTCATTTAGATGGGTAGCCATATAGTTTATTCCAGCATTTGACTCCTCTCTGGGGTTGTAGTGGCCTATGTATTCTTATACATTGTAAGTGTTAGTTGTGTGATTATTCTGTGAGAGAGACATTTTTTATTTTTCCTTCTCCCTGGCTTTTAAGTGGTGAGCCCTGTATTGGGCTTGTCTAGCTTTTTGTTGTTTGTAGCTGTTTTCTATGGTGGAGAGTTGTCACTTGTGTAAGTCTGTTTGTGATACGGTATAGTGTTTGTTAAGTTCATGTTTGTATATTCTGTGTTTTTTTTAAGATGAAAATGGTCTTGAAGAAGGCCCTTAAATGGGTCGAAACGTCGACATTAATGTAAGATTAATTTGAAAATAAAGTTGTATATTCATGTTCTCAATAAGTCCTGTGAGTGCCCTCCAACAACAAGACTATTCTCTATATATATGTATGTATGTTACGGGTAAAATCAGAAATCCAAGCGGCTGTGGGTAAAGCCCAATGTACTGCAATTCCCCCATCTACACTACTTTTATTTTGCCCCATTGATCCTCTGGCATCCACCCCAAGTAAACCTTGACCCCCCAGGCAGAGGCAAAAGAGATAGCGAAGATGGGGGAATTACAGTGCATCGTATATGTTTGATGAGGCGATGCCATCAGTCTAAGGGGATTTACCCAATATCTGACTTTATCCGCAACATATCTTCATTTATAAAGCCCTTCTCCCTGCTTTGACTGCAAGTTTCGCACAAACAGTCAGGATTTATCAAGCATCGGTTTTCAGATTGGGCAATGGATTGCTTCCCGCCAGAGGAGAAGCCGGGCAAACAGGGGCAAATATGTATGCCCATGTCCACCACTGGATGATAAAATGGAGCCCAAAGTGTCTATGATTAATGATCATTAACGTTAACGAGGCAGGTTAGTGTTTGGTACCTGTTATACCCTCCTGTAGCAGGTCTGTCATCTTGCAGCACAGTGTCAGCAGCTTGGTGGTGAAATGGTCTAAAAGCAGAATCTGGATACAGAAACACATTAATAAACACAAATCCACTCAGATCATTTTACAAGACAGTTTATAAAGGGACATGATTTTGTGACTCAGACAGACCATTACATTTAAAAAAAACCTTTGAAGTTACTTCTATTACCGAATTGTCGTTCTTTGTTGAAGTGATATCTAGATAGGTAGCATGTACAGGGCAGGAAACGCTGCTGCCACCTACTGGTTCTGCAAATGGATAACAGTTATAAAACTGCTACCGTACATTGTCACGTGCACTCTTTTAGAGCTTTCATCCTGCTTTTCAATAAACAATACTAAGAGCACAAAGTAAATTTGCTAATTAAAAATTGTAAAGTTTTTTTATTTACACTATCTGAATAATGAAAGAAATGTTAGGGGTTTTTATGTCATGGGCATGAATGCTGCTAGGACGTAAATAACAGGAAGCAGAAAGAGCAGTATAATAACTAACAGGAAATGCAAAGCAGAATCTGACGCTCAGCACATTATAGACCGGTACAGAGGAACATCTGACACCAACCAATAGGGGACACATGGTCAAACCAAGATCTCCAGCTCTAACAAGTCTCAGGGGTTGTCTGAAGCACTGTGAATAGCTACACAAATGGGCACGGACTGCTTAGGTCAGCTGCTGGGTAGGTCCTGTTGGGGCACATGCGGGTCAGCTGCTTGGTAGGTCCTGTTAGGGCACATGCGATCAGTTGCTGGCTAGGTCCTGTTAGGGCACATGCGGTCAGTTGCTGGCTAGGTCCTGTTAGGGCACATGCGAGTCAGCTGCTGGGTAGGTCCTGTTAGGGCACATGCGGGTCAGCTGCTGGGTAGGTCCTGTTAGGGCACATGCGGGTCAGCTGCTGGGTAGGTCGTGTTAGAGCACATGCAGGTCAGTTGCTGGGTAGGTCCTGTTAGGGCACATGCGGTCAGTTGCTGGCTAGGTCCTGTTAGGGCACATGCGGTCAGTTGCTGGCTAGGTCCTGTTAGGGCACATGCGGGTCAGTTGCTGGGTAGGTCCTAATAGGGTACATGCAGTCAGTTGCTGGGTAGGTCCTGTTAGGGCACATGCGGTCAGTTGTTGGGTAGGTCCTGTTAGGGCACATGCGGTCAGTTGCTGGGTAGGTCCTGTTAGGGCACATGCGGTAAGTTGCTGGCTAGGTCCTGTTAGGGCACATGCGGGTCAGCTGCTGGGTAGGTCCTGTTAGGGCACATGCGGTAAGTTGCTGGCTAGGTCCTGTTAGGGCACATGCGGGTCAGCTGCTGGGTAGGTCCTGTTAGGGCACATGCGGGTCAGCTGCTGGGTAGGTCCTGTTAGGGCACATGCGGTCAGTTGCTGGCTAGGTCCTGTTAGGGCACATGCGGTCAGTTGCTGGCTAGGTCCTGTTAGGGCACATGCGGTCAGTTGCTGGGTAGGTCCTGTTAGGGCACATGCGGGTCAGCTGCTGGGTAGGTCCTGTTAGGGCACATGCGGTCAGTTGCTGGCTAGGTCCTGTTAGGGCACATGCGGGTCAGTTGCTGGGTAGGTCCTGTTAGGGCACATGCGGGTCAGCTGCTGGGTAGGTCCTGTTAGGGCACATGCGGTCAGTTGCTGGCTAGGTCCTGTTAGGGCACATGCGGGTCAGTTGCTGGGTAGGTCCTAATAGGGTACATGCGGTCAGTTGCTGGGTAGGTCCTGTTAGGGCACATGCGGTCAGTTGTTGGGTAGGTCCTGTTAGGGCACATGCGGTCAGTTGCTGGGTAGGTCCTGTTAGGGCACATGCGGTAAGTTGCTGGCTAGGTCCTGTTAGGGCACATGCGGTCAGTTGTTGGGTAGGTCCTGTTAGGGCACATGCGGTCAGTTGCTGGGTAGGTCCTGTTAGGGCACATGCGGTCAGTTGCTGGCTAGGTCCTGTTAGGGCACATCAACAGCCTTTGATGTATAAAATCTGCTCTTCTAAGCACAATACGGGAGGTTTATGTGCCTTTTTTGCTTTAGTATTTACAGTAAAATCTCATAAGAATGTACAGTGACCTGTCTATAGAAAGTTACATAACTGTACTAATATATAATTACACAACAACTCACAGAATTACGTCCTACACAATACTATAATTTGACGAATCCCCTCAGTCACATGACCTACTGTTAGCAAATGATCTGCTTACAAAATACAGTTTAATGCAATCTGTCAGCATCACTTGATTTGATTTACTATTTCAGGGCAGTGATAATAGAACCCCTTTAAAATCCTCATGTTTATTGGGTCTCCATTGCTGTGCCAATCAGAGGTCAGATTTAAAAAAAGCTTACGTACTGCTCTAAACAATCACTGTTGGGATGTTGCACTCAAAAACTTGTAATAAATGAGTAGTTTTTTGTTGTTGCTTATAATGTGTTACTAGTAATACAAGTGATGCCCTGCAGTCTGAGCACTGATACGCACTGTCCAGCTGCGGCCCACGGGCAGTGCCAGGCACACGTATATAAATCTTATGTACAGCACTAGTTCTATGGTCCCCTGTTACTAGTAATACAAGTGATGCCCTGCAGTCTGAGCACTGATACGCACTGTCCAGCTGATGCCCACGGGCAGTGCCAGGCACACGTATATAAATCTTATGTACAGCACTAGTTCTATGGTCCCCTGTTACTAGCGATACAAGTGATGCCCTGCAGTCTGATTACTGATACGCACTGTCCAGCTGCGGCCCACGGGCAGTGCCAGGCACACGTATATAAATCTTATGTACAGCACTAGTTCTATGGTCCCCTGTTACTAGTGATACAAGTGATGCCCTACAGTCTGAGCACTGATACGCACTGTCCGGCTGCTGCCCACGGGCCGTGCCAGGCACACGTATATAAATCTTATGTACAGCACTAGTTCTATGGTCCCCTGTTACTAGCGATACAAGTGATGCCCTGCAGTCTGATTACTGATACGCACTGTCCAGCTGCGGCCCACGGGCAGTGCCAGGCACACGTATATAAATCTTATGTACAGCACTAGTTCTATGGTCCCCCGTTACTAGTGATACAAGTGATGCCCTGCAGTCTGATTACTGATACGCACTGTCCAGCTGCGGCCCACGGGCAGTGCCAGGCACACGTATATAAATCTTATGTACAGCACTAGTTCTATGGTCCCCCGTTACTAGTGATACAAGTGATGCCCTGCAGTCTGATTACTGATACGCACTGTCCAGCTGCGGCCCACGGGCAGTGCCAGGCACACGTATATAAATCTTATGTACAGCACTAGTTCTACGGTCCCCTGTTACTAGTGATACAAGTGATGTCCTGCAGTCTGATTACGGATACACACTGTCCAGCTGCGGTCTGATTACGGATACACACTGTCCAGCTGCGGCCCACGGGCAGTGCCAGGCACACGTATATAAATCTTATGTACAGCACTAGTTCTATGGTCCCCTGTTACTAGTGATACAAGTGATGCCCTGCAGTCTGAGCACTGTTACGCACTGTCCAGCTGCGGCCCACGGGCAGTGCCAGGCACACGTATATAAATCTTATGTACAGCACTAGTTCTACGGTCCCCTGTTACTAGTGATACAAGTGATGTCCTGCAGTCTGATTACTGATAAGCACTGTCCAGCTGCGGCCCACGGGCAGTGCCAGGCACACGTATATAAATCTTATGTACAGCACTATTTCTATGGTCCCGTTTCTTCGCGTCTCTCCATTTATCTTTAGCAAACCAAATCAATTTCTTTGTAATAAGCTGAAGCAACAATTAGCCCAGGAGAATGGGGCGCGACTAATATATTATTATTATTAGTGACTTATCAGGCTGTTCATATCTGTAATAAAAGCATTCGCCTATTGACAATGTCATATACACAACTGAAAGCAAAATCCCCCCTTAAATACCAGGTAACCGCACTCAGTATGAATAAGATTACAATAAAAAAAGCAGGCAGTAGGATTTAATTACCAAAAAAAGGAACGGGTGAGTATGGCTATTGATGAGCACAATAACAAATATACAGCACATTGGCACCGACCTTTGACCTCTTTATTTGACCCTATGGCTGGATATAGACAACAGCTGCACAGTTAAAGGGACACTAAACTCAAGTTTCTGTATATGTATCAGAAACTAAACACTGCACAATATCTACATACAAACATCTTTACAAACCATATAAACTGTCACTTTGTCAGCTACAGATTATTTTGCAGACCAGGAACACACCCCTTGGAAAGACTTTTGGTTATGTTTATTTCCTATTTGCTGTGGCTAATCAGGCATTCGCTGCGCAGCTGTTGTAGCGCTCTAGATCCCGCAGTATAAACTGTAAGGGGGAACTTCATAGTAATGAAACCAATGACACAAACCAACATGTTATAGAGTGTGTAATTTCTGCACAACCCACCATGGAATTCTGTGCGTGTAACTGCCACAAATGGGTAAACACATAGGTAAAGACAATACTGACAGGTTTGTGTGACTGTCGTTGCCGATTGGCTGGCCCTTTGAGGGGGTAAATCACAGATAGTCTCAGAGTAATGAAGGAATGACATATGCCAACAAATTAGAGCATATTAGTTCTGCACAGCTATTTCCCTTTGAACATAAGATTTAAATATAGGAAAATAAATAATTAACTTGTATAGCAAGATGTTTTCGTTGTGCATAGTTAAAGGGATAGGGAAGTCAAAATTAAAATTGCACGATTCAGATAGAGCATATTATAAGACACTTCTATTTTCAAATGTGCTTCATTCTCTTGGTATCCCTTGTTGAAAAAGAATACGCACATATCCTAACACTAATGGGAGCTAGCTGCTGATTTATGCTTGCACACATTTGTCTCTTGTGATTAGCTAACTATATGTGTTCAGCTAGTGGCTAGTAATGCATTGCTGTATATTCAGCAAAGGATAACAAAAGAATAAAGCAAATTTGATAATAGGCGTAAAGTGGAAAGTTGATTAAAATAGTATGTTCTATCCAAATAATGAAAGAAAATGTTGGGATTTCCTGTCCCTTTAATCGTTTTATGTGAAATGACATTTTGAGTTTAACGTTGCTGCTTCTTGCAAGGAAACAAACCACACCGACATCCAGATTCATAGGACTCCCTTTATGGACTGCTCGTGTTAATGCACAATGCACCTGATGGACGTAGCTTATGACTTCACTTTTTTTTAACAAATCTAGTTCACAATATTGTGAAACGAATCAGCTTTACCTTCCATTCTTCTGCTTTCCTGCCGTCGTCCAAGATTTCTGTTTTGATCTCTGGAACAAACAAAGATGAACTTGAGTTAAGTGCTGACAAACGCTACATAAAATAATGTAATAGACATGTCTGTATAATTATGTCACCGCCGCACGCTAAAGGTTTATGACTGTTGCTTTGTAGTTCATTGTATTAAAAAAAACACAAATTATAGCACAGTTCAGAGAACAGGGGCACAGTGTGTATAAAGCCTGGGGACATTATACTTGTTGCACACAGTGACATTATCAGATGTCACTCACATATATGTGTATACAGCACAGACAAGTCATTACATATATATGTCACAGGCACACAGTGTGTATAAAGCCTGGGGACATTATACTTGTTGCACACAGTGTGTATAAAGCCTGGGGGCATTATACTTGTTGCACACAGTGTGTATAAAGCCTGGGGGCATTATACTTGTTGCACACAGTGTGTATAAAGCCTGGGGGCATTATACTTGTTGCACACAGTGTGTATAAAGCCTGGGGGCATTATACTTGTTGCACACAGTGTGTATAAAGCCTGGGGGCATTATACTTGTTGCACACAGTGTGTATAAAGCCTGGGGGCATTATACTTGTTGCACACAGTGTGTATAAAGCCTGGGGGCATTATACTTGTTGCACACAGTGTGTATAAAGCCTGGGGGCATTATACTTGTTGCACACAGTGTGTATAAAGCCTGGGGACATTATACTTGTTGCACACAGTGTGTATAAAGCCTGGGGACATTATACTTGTTGCACACAGTGACATTATCAGATGTCACATACATATATGTGTATGCAGCACAGACAAGTAATTACATATATAAGTCACAGGCACACAGTGTGTATAAAGCCTGGGGACATTATACTTGTTGCACACAGTGTATAAAGCCTGGGGACATTATACTTGTTGCACACAGTGTGTATAAAGCCACGGGGCATTATACTTGTTGCACACAGTGAAGATATCAGATCTCACTCACATATATGTGTATACAGCACAGACAAGTCATTACATATAAATGCCACAGGCACACAGTGGGTATAAAGCCTGGGGACATTATACTTGTTGCACACAGTGACATTATCAGATGTCACTCACATATATGTGTATGCAGCACAGACAAGTCATTACATATATAAGTCACAGGCACAGTGTGTATAAAGCCTGGGGACATTATACTTGTTGCACACAGTGAAGATATCAGATGTCACTCACATATATGTGTATACAGCACAGACAAGTCATTACATATATAAGTCACAGGCACACAGTGTGTATAAAGCCTGGGGACATTATACTTGTTGCACACAGTGAAGATATCAGATGTCACTCACATATATGTGTATACAGCACAGACAAGTCATTACATATATAAGTCACAGGCACACAGTGTGTATAAAGCCTGGGGACATTATACTTGTTGCACACAGTGTGTATAAAGCCTGGGGACATTATACTTGTTGCACACAGTGACATTATCAGATGCCACTCACATACATATATGTGTATACAGCACAGACAAGTCATTACATATATATGTCACAGGCACAGTGTATATAAAGCCTGGGGACATTATACTTGTTGCACACAGTGACATTATCAGATGTCACTCACATATATGTGTATGCAGCACAGACAAGTCATTACATATAAATGCCACAGGCACACAGTGGGTATAAAGCCTGGGGACATTATACTTGTTGCACACAGTGACATTATCAGATGTCACTCACATATATGTGTATGCAGCACAGACAAGTCATTACATATATATGTCACAGGCACACAGTGTGTATAAAGCCTGGGGACATTATACTTGTTGCACACAGTGAAGATATCAGATGTCACTCACATATATGTGTATGCAGCACAGACAAGTCATTACATATAAATGCCACAGGCACACAGTGGGTATAAAGCCTGGGAACATTATACTTGTTGCACACAGTGACATTATCAGATGTCACTCACATATATGTGTATGCAGCACAGACAAGTCATTACATATATAAGTCACAGGCACAGTGTGTATAAAGCCTGGGGACATTATACTTGTTGCACACAGTGACATTATCAGATGCCACTCACATAGATATATGTGTATACAGCACAGACAAGTCATTACATATATATGTCACAGGCACACAGTGTGTATAAAGCCTGGGGACATTATACTTGTTGCACACAGTGTGTATAAAGCCTGGGGACATTATACTTGCTGCACACAGTGACATTATCAGATGTCACTCACATATATGTGTATACAGCACAGACAAGTCAATAAATATATAAGTCACAGGCACACAGTGTGTATAAAGCCTGGGGACATTATACTTGTTGCACACAGTGAAGATATCAGATGTCACTCACATATATGTGTATACAGCACAGACAAGTCATTACATATATATGTCACAGGCACACAGTGTGTATAAAGCCTGGGGACATTATACTTGTTGCACACAGTGACATTATCAGATGCCACTCACATAGATATATGTGTATACAGCACAGACAAGTCATTACATATATATGTCACAGGCACACAGTGTGTATAAAGCCTGGGGACATTATACTTGTTGCACACAGTGTGTATAAAGCCTGGGGACATTATACTTGCTGCACACAGTGACATTATCAGATGTCACTCACATATATGTGTATACAGCACAGACAAGTCAATAAATATATAAGTCACAGGCACACAGTGTGTATAAAGCCTGGGGACATTATACTTGTTGCACACAGTGAAGATATCAGATGTCACTCACATATATGTGTATGCAGCACAGACAAGTCATTACATATAAATGCCACAGGCACACAGTGGGTATAAAGCCTGGGAACATTATACTTGTTGCACACAGTGAAGATATCAGATGTCACTCACATATATGTGTATACAGCACAGACAAGTCATTACATATATATGTCACAGGCACACAGTGGGTATAAAGCCTGGGGACATTATACTTGTTGCACACAGTGAAGATATCAGATGTCACTCACATATATGTGTATACAGCACAGACAAGTCATTACATATATAAGTCACAGGCACAGTGTGTATAAAGCCTGGGGACATTATACTTGTTGCACACAGTGTGTATAAAGCATGGGGACATTATACTTGTCGCACACAGTGACATTATCAGATGTCACTCACATATATGTGTATACAGCACAGACAAGTCATTACATATATATGTCACAGGCACACAGTGGGTATAAAGCATGGGGACATTATACTTGTTGCACACAGTGACATTATCAGATGTCACTCACATATATGTGTATACAGCACAGACAAGTCATTACATATATATGTCACAGGCACACAGTGTGTATAAAGCCTGGGGACATTATACTTGTTGCACACAGTGACATTATCAGATGTCACTCACATATATGTGTATACAGCACAGACAAGTCATTACATATATATGTCACAGGCACACAGTGGGTATACAGCCTGGGGACATTATACTTGTTGCACACAGTGACATTATCAGATGTCACTCACATATATGTGTATACAGCACAGACAAGTCATTACATATATAAGTCACAGGCACACAGTGTGTATAAAGCATGGGGACATTATACTTGTTGCACACAGTGTGTATAAAGCCTGGGGACATTATACTTGTTGCACACAGTGACATTATCAGATGTCACTCACATATATGTGTATACAGCACAGACAAGTCATTACATATATAAGTCACAGGCACACAGTGTGTATAAAGCATGGGGACATTATACTTGTTGCACACAGTGACATTATCAGATGTCACTCACATATATGTGTATACAGCACAGACAAGTCATTACATATATATGTCACAGGCACACAGTGTGTATAAAGCCTGGGGACATTATACTTGTTGCACACAGTGAAGATATCAGATGTCACTCACATATATGTGTATGCAGCACAGACAAGTCATTACATATATATGTCACAGGCACACAGTGTGTATAAAGCCTGGGGACATTATACTTGTTGCACACAGTGACATTATCAGATGTCACTCACATATATGTGTATACAGCACAGACAAGTCATTACATATATAAGTCACAGGCACACAGTGGGTATAAAGCCTGGGGACATTATACTTGTTGCACACAGTGAAGATATCAGATGTCACTCACATATATGTGTATACAGCACAGACAAGTCATTACATATATAAGTCACAGGCACACAGTATAACAGGGGGAGGGGAGATGGCTGCTGACGTCACACTCACTGTGCCACACCGCGCTCTTCAATCCCTGCACTGAGGCAGCCGCCATGTCCGCTCCCCGCGATTTGACGTCACAGCTCCCACCCACCGCCGTGACATCATGGCCTTGCGCAACTACCACACCTTTCCTGCTTTGTTTTGAATACAACTTTATTTATAAAACAACTTACACACACTGCTTGCGTTAGTAGTGTATTAGTCTGTGGTTCTTCTCAGTCTGTACGTTATGTGACAGTAAGTGACCCAGGCCAGCTCACTGCTACATACCGCCCCTGGCCTAAACCTACCTCACGGGTCACAGGCTCCTGCAAAATGCTACACCTGTATAACTTATTGTAACATACTTATGTGCTTAGGTGAGAGACAGTATAAGGCAATGTCACCTACACCCCTCTCCCCTACACCCTGTGACTTATAACACCCCTGTCACCTAAACCCCTCGTGACTTATAATACCACTGTCACACCCCTGTGACTTATAACAACCCTGTCACCTACACCCCCCTATCAGAGAACAGCTCTCTCACCTACACCCCCTGTGACTTATAACAACCCTGTCACCTACACCCCTTGTGACTTATACCCCTGTCACCTACACCCCCTGTGACTTATAACAACCCTGTCACCTACACCCCCCTATCAGAGAACAGCTCTCTCACCTACACCCCCTGTGACTTATAGCAACCCTGTCACCTACACCCCTTGTGACTTATACCCCTGTCACCTACACCCCCTGTGACTTATAACAACCCTGTCACCTACACCCCTTGTGACTTATACCCCTGTCACCTACACCCCCTGTGACTTATAACAACCCTGTCACCTACACCCCTTGTAACTTATACCCGTCACCTACACCACCTGTGACTTATAACAACCCTGTCACCTACACCCCTTGTGACTTATACCCCTGTCACCTACACCCCCTGTGACTTATAACACCCCTCTCACCTTCACCCCCTGTGACTTTTAACAACCCTGTCACCTACACACACTGTGACTTTTAACACCCCTCTCACCTTCACCCCCTGTGACTTATAACAACCCTGCCACCTACACCCACTGTGACTTATACCCCGTCACCTACACCCCCTGTGACTTATAACAACCCTGTCACCTAGGTATGCTCTTCAACAAAGGACACAAAAGGATACCAAAATAATGAAGTACATAATAATAAAAGTAAAATAGAAAGTTTATTTATTTTATTTTTTTGTGCAATTTCTATCTGAATGATGGAAATGTAATTATGACATTCCTGTTCCTTTCAAAAACTAATTTGATTTGCTGACATGGGGCCAATAACAGTCGATGCTAATTCTTAAAATATAAATAACTAGAAAAGTCTATTAAAATAGCATGCTCTACCTCAATCATGAAAGATTAATTTTAAATGTCTCCCTTTGACTATGTGTTTAACCAGTTACTTTACAGTGGCATTATTTCTAAAAACATTTAACTGCAATAATTACATATATTTTTTTAAATGACTAATTATCTCCTTTATATTAATATAAACTTGTATAAAAGCAGCACATATTAAAAACGCAATGCAACAGCTTTCAATTGATTTGTGAATTACAAGTTAACAGCAGTCTTTAAATAAATGGAGACACAGAGAAAAATAAAAATAGATACTGCATCCTCTGACTGAACAGACATAACATATATGGAGTTTATACCTAATTAAATCAAATAACCATGAAAAAGGCTTAGCAATATTCAATGTCAAAAACTTTAGTTTAAATAATGTGGACACTGCACACTTAACTTCAAACTCTGGGTTTTAAATTATGGATTTAAATTTGAATTGACCCTTTGACTTCCTGTCAGTATTGGGTTATGCTCACTTACTGTCCCCCCTGTTAATGAGCTGTATCTGAACACAATTTGTGAATCACAAGAGATGTAGAATACTACTTTACTCTTCTGCTTGGTGTCATCTGTTCTTAGGTTACCTCAGCTTCCAGTTGTGTCACATGACCCTGCTCACTGCATCCTCCTTCTGATTAATCTATATATCCTTCACTTGCTAGGAGGCATCAAGAGGGGTGCCTCCTATTGGTCCCAATGTTTGCTGCTAATATATTGACAGAACACAGGTGGCGCTGCAGCACAGCTTTTCCTTTGACCCATGTACTGCAATGGAGAGAAGCGTTCCTGTACCTGCCTCTCCATAGCATTACATGGGGGGAAAATATTTTTTTTTTTTTACTTTTTTTTGTTTTAATTAAAATTTAATTAAGCTTTGGCCACATATGGCAGGGTAGGCACTGCCTCCCCTGCCTCCTATGAGTGCACGTCCCTGACATATACATATATATATATATATATATATATATATATACTGTATATATATATATATATATGTATATATATATATATATATATATATATATATATATATAGAGAGAGAGAGAGAGTAACAAAATACTCCCAGCACTGCTTCTTTTTAGGAAATCATCCTTTATTGAAGTGTCAAAGAATAAAACATCAGCTACGTTTCGGGCCTACATAGCCCTTACTCATGCTGTGGAATACAGGCAAAGAACCTTAATGTATAGCACCTGTGGTTAACAATTTAACTCTTACTTAACATGTACACATCATCTCCTCTAAGGCATACTGCCATCTAAAGGCTGTTAGAAGTAGATACTCCACCTGTAGATTACAATAAAAATTTGTTTAAAAACAATTCTCCTATATAAATTCTAAATTTACAGTCTCTAATCAAATCTAGGAGAAAACAGCAATACATAAGTACAAAATATATATATATATATATATATATATATACATAACATTTCTTTACAAAAACAAATGTAAATCCTAATCCCTATTTAAACCAATTGGATGTAGGGTGCCCAGATTATGGATCCACCATACCTCTCTTTTTTTTTCAAAAAAAGAGTTCCCTTTTACCTCCTCTCCTGAGTTTAGGGATGTGATCTATTACCTGGAACCTTAATTGGCTGACTGTATGTCCTGCCATGGTAAAGTAGGCTGACACTGGCAATGTCATGTCTTTATTTCTGATACTGGATTTGTGGGCACTGATTCTATCTTTTACGGGGCGAATAGTTTCCCCTACATAGCCACGCCCACATGGACACTTAAGGAGATATATCACATACTCTGTATCACATGTACAGAAACCGGTAATCTCCCTTTTTTGTTATCATTAATATGAGCAATACACTTCCCTTTAATCATTGAGTTGCATTGTGCACATCAAAAGCATGGATAAGTGCCTTTCTTAGGAGTGGTTAAATAATTAATACCTCTCAGTTTATTACTTCCCACGTCTGCACGTACTAGTGCATCTTTAAGGTTTTTTACCATTTTAAAAGACTGTATGGGTGGCTTTTGGAATTCAATGACATTAGGTAGAGATTTACCAAATATGTACTAATGTTTTTTAAGAACCGATGTGACTCTGTCACTATATTCATTGAATTCTGTACAGAAAATTAACCTGTTCTTATTTACATCCTGTTCCTTCAATGACACATTTCTATTAAGAGATTCTTGTTTACACTGTGTAACCATCTCTTTTTGGTAACCTCTGTCTAAAAATGTCTTTGACATCTTGTCTAATCTTATATGTTGAAGATCCTCACCCTTTACATTACGGATCGTCCTACAGAACTGACTCTTAGGTATAGCTTTAAAAACCCTTTGAGGATGAAAGCTTTTAAAATGTAACAAAGTGTTACGATCCGTTGGTTTACTATAGATGTCTGTTGTTAAACTATTTTGTTTATACACAGTAGTATAAAGAAAGTTCACCTTTATTATGGAATATTTTAGGGTAAATTTTAAGCTATTGGTAGCATTATTAAGATGTTATACATACTCTTGTAGGGACTCCAATGAGCCCCCCCCATACGCCAAACACATCATCGATATAGAGAAGCCATATCCTACAATTCCTACAATTCTCCTGATATAGATTATGAGTAAAGACATATTTTTTCTCAAATTGGCTCACAAATATGTTGGCGTATGAGGGGGCTACATTGGAGCCCATAGCTGTACTTTTCTTTTGCAAATAAACTGTGTCTTGAAGCAAAAAATAATTTAAATAAAGTACAATGCCCAAAAGATCCTCAATAAATTTAGACTGGGGTGGGGATAGTGTTGATTCTTGTTCAAAAAGTTCCAAAGCTGACTGTATGCCAGCTTCGTGGGGAATGGCTTTATATAAACTGACAATGTCAAGACTGAATAGAATGTCAGTGTCTTTACATGGCATCTCACAGACTTTTGCTAAAAAGTCACCAGTATCTTTTAAGAATGATAATTGTTTAGAGGCTAAGGGGTTCAAGATCTTATCTAAGAAAATTGTTATATTTGAAAAAACTGATTCTGTACCAGTAACAATCGGTCTCCCTGGGGGTTCTTTTAGGTTTTTGTGATACATTTTTTTCTATACATGTGATACAGAGTATGTGATATATCTCTTTAAGTGTCCATGTGGGCGTGGCTATGTAGGGGAAACTATTTGCCCTTTAAAAGATAGAATCAGTTCCCACAAGTCCAGTATCAGAAATAAAGACATGACATTGCCAGTGTCAGCCCACTTTACCATGGCAGGACATACAGTCAGCCAATTAAGGTTCCATGTAATAGATCACATCCCTAAACTCAGGAGAGGAGGTAATAGGGAACTATTTTTGAAAAAAAGAGAGGTATGGTGGATCCATAATCTGGGCACCCTACATCCGATTGGTTTAAACAGGGTTTATGATTTACATTTGTTTTTGTAAATAAATTTTATGTATATATATTTTTTGTACTTATGTATTGCTGTTTTCTCCTAGATTTGATTAGAGACGGTAAATTTAGGATCTATTTTGAAGAATTTTTTTTTGTTTTAAATTTTTTATTGAAATTCGTTCAAAGGTATACAAGGTATACATGTCAACAAAGGTTTTACAGAAAAGTTATTTTCACATATTCACACATTAAGCGCTCGGTTATTTAATCAAAGTGAAATTATATGGCATTGTAAACACAAATTAGGTAACAAAATTAGTGCCAGTATGGCTATGTATCTTCGAAATAACCTTAGAGGCCACTCTTGGGCCCCTTATGACCATATAAACATAGCTAAAGAAGGCAATTTCTGAAAAATAAGGAAACCACTCTTGGGTCTCCAGTAACGAATCTCTATTTTCTGATTTTATAGGGCTTAGAAACTAAAAAACTTCTATAGCAAAATAAAATCACTTCTGGATCTGCAAACACAATCTGAACAAAATAACAATAGATGTACATGGCTGAGACTAGTAAATTTCACATATCACTTATGGTATAAGTCAGGCTATAGCAGGGTAGCTAGAAAGTTATGTATATATAAACTCTGAATATTATCAGAGTCTTAATACTATTGAGCACATATTCTTATTATGTAACCACTATTGTGACCACTAATAAGTTAAAGAGAGCCAGTACTTAAAACTGGTAGTAGTCACTATGTGGTCACCTGTAAAAACATCTGCTGGGGTATTGTGCTTGTTCATTTTAAACAAATAACACATTTGCTCCTTGTGCATCTAGATTATGAAAAAGAATAGGTAATAAAAACATTCACATTATAATAAGTTGAGCAGGATATAAATAGTGACAGTCTCCCTATGAACTAACTGGGAATGCTGCCAACATAAAACATGCAAAGAAAACCCCCAAAAATATCTGAGGAGTAAAAAAATATGCCAAAACGATAACTGTTTATTTGTAACATATTTGAAGCATACAAGCCAGTCTGTGTTATTATATCAGATACCGAATCACAGCTTTACCATGAGAAGAGTCAGTAGTTTAACCCACACCTAACTTATATTGGCTGTAGCCATATATGAGGTAAATCTTCCCTTTCCACTGGTATTGAACACTGTGTCGATTCTTCAGCCAGGTTAAGAATGGTTCGATGCCATGATCTGTGAGCCACTGCGTGTTCCATCTTCTCCCTAATGTGAGGACATCCGGAGTGTTACAGACCATTAAGCCTAGCTGCTTGTCTTGAAAATAGCCCTGCATTGTCCTCATAGCCCTGTTTGCTAGGGAGTCCAGTGCGGTAAATGTCCTAAAGACTGTGCCGACTTTTGATAATAGAGATCATCCGGTGGCGGCAGAACTATCTGGCCATCTACTTCGATTTCCTCCATGTCAGTGTCTTTCTGGGGAGAAGTTGGAGTTTGTCGGAAAGTGCAATCATATGTCTCTGCCTGCACTTCAGAATTATAGCGTGGAAAGTCTGATATCTGGGATCGTTCTGTGCCTATCTCAGTGGTATTTGCAGAGTGTTCTGTTGTTAGCCGAAACACTGACCTGAGTTCACTTTCTATCTGGTTGAGAAGTTGCGTTAGTGAGTTCAGAACCGATTGTTCCCATGTTTCAACGGCCGCCATTATGCACAGCCGTCAGACTCAGTCTCCTGCAGTGATAGTGTTAGTCTGCAAGACAGCCTCAACGGTAAAGCCACCGTTAGGGTCCCTGTTCATATACAGTGCTGAAGCTGTTTAGAGTGTTGCGATCTTTCTCTGTTTATATGAAAAGAAAATGTACCCAGGATCATTCAAATCCTGGGGGGGGGGGGGAATGTGCAGCAGCCCTAGCAGCGTAGGTGAACAGAAGCATGACACAGGCCTCACTGCCATGCGGTCCGTCTCCTCGTCGCTTAGCTGAAGAGCATAGGAAGGATCATCTTTGCGAGATCGGTTCACAAACTCTCCCAGGGCTTCCCAAGAGAATGTAGCTAAAAACTTTGCTGTAGAAATCCGATTATGTGGAAAATAATTCTTTAAAACCTAGTGAGGATCAGGAGCTCCTCTAAAACATGACCTTCCGCAAAAGCTGTAGGCTCCGCCCCCTTTGGAGAATTATTTTTAAACAAATTTTTATTGTAATCTACAGGTGGAGTATCTACTGCTAACATCCACTAGATGGCAGTATGCCTTAGAGGAGATTATGTGTACATGTTAAGTAAGAGTTAAATTGTTAACCACAGGTGCTATAAATTAAGGTTCTTTACCTGTATTCCACAGCATGAGTAAGGGCTATGTAGGCTTGAAACATAGCTGATGTTTTATTCTTTGACACTTCAATAAAGGATGATTTCCTAAAAAGAAGCAGTCCTGGGAGTATTTTGTTACTCTATTTTGCATCCTGGGGACTGCAGGACCCTTTTTGCTCCTGTGCACTTTATACATAAGTTGGACTTGAACTGGCTTTTCAGTGCTGTACCTCTGCTCTTTTGTTGTTATATATATATATATATACTGTATATATATATGTGTGTGTGTATGTATACATATATATTTTACAAAAAATACATTAAACATATATAGAAATATCTCTTTAAACACTAGAATGTAAAATATTCATAACTGCCTTCGAGTTAGCTCTGTAGGTTTAACTCCTGTCAGGTTAGCGTGCAAGTGAAATTGCTAAATAGTGCGTCACTTGTGGTCGTCCCAATAAGTTTTGTACTGGGCAACCCTCTCACATGACTGGTACCATGTGGCGGTAATCATGTTCTATACAGGGCAGAAATCAGACATGGGTACATAAAAATCTGTATTGCACAGTGCAGGGGTGAACCGGCCCTTGTATTGTAGAGTTTAGGAAATCAGACTCTTTATTATACAGTGCAGAGGAGATCAGATCCTGAGTATGTATTGTATAATCTAGGGAATATTAGACCTTTGTACAGTGCAGGGGAAATCAGACTCTGTATTGTACAGTGTGGAGGAGATAAGACCCTGTATTGTAGTGTGGGTGAGATCAGACCCTGTATTGTACAGTGTGGGGAAATCAGACTTTGTATTGTACAGTGTGTGTGTGTGTGTGGGGGGGGGGGGGGGGGGGGGGGTCTTAGACCTGTATTGTACAGTGAAGAGGAGATTAGATCTTGTATTGTATTGTGAGAAGGAGTTCAGACTCTGTATTTTACAGTGTGGGGGAGACCAGACCCTGTATTGTACAGTATAGGGGAGATTGGACCCTGTATTGTACAGTGTAGGGGAGATCAGACATTGTATTGTACAGTATAGGGGGAATTAGACCCTGTACTGTACAGTGTAGATGAGATTAGACCCTGTATTGTACAGTGTAGATGAGATTAGACCCTGTACTGTACAATGTAGATGAGATTAGACCCTGTATTGTACAGTGTAGATGAGATTAGACCCTGTATTGTACAGTGTAGATGAGATTAGACCCTGCACTGTACAGTGTAGGAGAGATTAGACCCTGCACTGTACAGTTTAGGAGAGATTAGACCCTGTATTGTACAGTGCAGATGAGATTAGACCCTGTACTGTACAGTTTAGGAGAGATTAGACCCTGTATTGTACAGTGCAGATGAGATTAGACCCTGTACTGTACAGTGTAGGAGAGATTAGACCCTGTATTGTACAGTGCAGATGAGATTAGACCCTGCACTGTACAGTGTAGGAGAGATTAGATCCTGTATTGTACAGTGCAGATGAGATAAGACCCTGTATTGTACAGTGTAGATGAGATTATAGATAAATGTATCAAAGAAGAAAGAACCCCCACAAGCATAAATATCAATATTCTTGAATGGCAAAATGTTGCAAATAATATAGGCTGAGATAAAACACTATGCACAAGCACCTTTATAAAACAATTGTAGAAAATGTATTGGATATGCGTTAAAAGTCCACACAGAAACTGTGTATATACACACTCACGGATAACTGAAAGACAAGGTTAGGGATAACCTCATCTGACGCGTTTCACACCAGTTGGCGCTATACTTGTGCATAGTGTTTTAGCTCAGCCTATATTATTTGCAACATTTTGCCATTCAAGAATATTGATACTTATGCTTGTGGGAGTTCTTTCTTCTTTGATACATTTACCTATAGCGGACTGCCTGAGTTGGATTTATTCACGCTGAGTGTCGGATCCCCGGATGTGCAGCCTGCCCTACGCTGTGAGGACCACAGCGTTTAGGCTCCAAAGCTAAGTAACTAAATAGCCGTACTTTACCTTAAGTGTTTGTGCTAGATGAGATTATACCCTGTATTGTACAGTGCAGACAAGATTAGACCCTGTATTGAACAGTGTAGATGAGATTAGACCTTGTATTGTAGAATGTAGATGAGATTAGACTCTGTATTGTACAGTGTAGATGAGATTAGATCTTGTATTGTAGAATGTAGATGAGATTATACCCTGTATTGTACAGTGTAGATGAGATTAGACCTTGTATTGTACAATGTAGGGGAGATCAAACTCTGTATTGTACAGTATATATGAGATTATACCTTTTATTGTACAGATGAGATTAGACCATGTATTGTACAGTGTAGATGAGATTAGACCTTGTATTGTACAGTGTAGGGGAGATCAGACTCTGTATTGTACAGTATATATGAGATTATACCTTTTATTGTACAGTGTAGATGAGATTATACCCTGTATTGTACAGTGTAGATGAGATTAGACCTTGTATTGTACAGTGTAGATGAGATTAGACCCTATATTGTACAGTGTAGTAGAGTTTAGACCCTGTATTGTAAAGTGTATATGAGAATAGACCCTGTATTGTATTGTGAGGAGGAGATCAGACTCTGTATTGTACAGTATATGGGAGATTGGACCCTGTATTGTACAGTGTAGGGGAGATCAGACCCTGTATTGTACAGTATAGGGGAGATTTGACCCTGTACTGTACAGTGTAGATGAGATTAGACCCTGTATTGTGCACTGTAGATAAGATTAGACCCTTTATTGTACAGTGTAGATGAGATTAGACCCTGTATTGTACAATGTAGATGAGATTAGATCCTGCACTGTACAGTGTAGGAGAGATTAGACCCTGTATTATACAGTGTAGGAGAGATTAGACCCTGTATTGTACAGTGTAGGAGAGATTAGACCCTGTATTATACAGTGTAGGAGAGATTAGACCCTGTATTGTACAGTGTAGGTGAGATTAGACCCTGTATTGTACAGTGTAGATGAGATTAAACCCTGTACTGTACAGTGTAGATGAGATTAGACCTTGTATTGTATAGTGTAAATGAGATTAGACCCTGTACTGTACAGTGTAAATGAGATTAGACCCTGTACTGTACAGTGTAGATAAGATTAGACCCTTTACTGTACAGTGTAGAGGAGATTTGACCCTGTATTGTACAGTGCAGACGAGATTAGACCCTGTACTGTACAGTGTAGGAGAGATTAGACCTTGTATTGTAGAATGTAGATGAGATTAGACCCTGTATTGTACAGTGTAGATGAGATTAAACCTTGTATTGTAAAGTGTATATGAGATTAGACCCTGTATTGTATTGTGAGGAGGATATCAGACTGGGGGAGACCAGACCCTGTATTGTACAGTATATGGAAGATTGGACCCTGTATTGTACAGTGTAGGGGAGATCAGACCCTGTATTGTACAGTATAGGGAAGATTCGACCCTGTACTGTACAGTGTAGATGAGATTAGACCCTTTATTGTACAGTGTAAATGAGATTAGACCCTGTATTGTACAGTGCAGATGAGATTAGACCCTGACCTGTACAGTGTAGGAGAGATTAGACCCTGTATTATACACTGTATTGTACAGTGTATATGAGATTATACCCTGTATTGTACAGTGTAAATGAGATTATACCTTGTATTGTACAGTGTAGATGAGATTAGAACCTGTATTGTACAGTGTAAATGAGATTAGACCCTATACTGTACAGTGTAGGGGAGATTAGACCTTGTATTGTACAATGTAGGGGAGATCAGACCCTGTATTGTACAGTGTATATGAGATTATACCCTGTACTGTACAGTGTAAATGAGATTATACCTTGTATTGTACAGTGTAGATGCGATTAGACTCTGTATTGTACAGTGTAGATGAGATTAGACCATATACTGTACAGTGTAGGAGAGATTAGACCCTGTATTGTACAGTGTATATGAGATTAGACCCTGTATTGTATTGTGAGGAGGAGATCAGACTCTGTATTGTACAGTATAGGGGAGATTGGACCCTGTATTGTACAGTATAGGGGATGTTAGACCCTGTACTGTACAGTGTAGATGAGATTAGACCATGTGTTGTACAGTGTAGATGAAATTAGACCTTGCATTGTGCAGTGCAGATGAGATTAGACCCTGTACTGTACAGTGTAGATGATATTAGACCTTGTATTGTACAGTATAGATGAGATTAGACCCTGTACTGTACAGTGTAGATGAGATTAGACCCTGTATTTGACAGTGTAGATGAAATTAGACCCTGTACTGTACAGTGTAGATGAGATTAGAACCTATATTGTACAGTGTAGATTAAATTAGACCCTGTACTGTACAGTGTAGATGAGATTATACCCTGTATTGTACAGTGTAGATGAAATTAAACCCTGTACTGTACAGTGTAGATGAGATTAGACCTTGTATTGTAGAATGTAGATGAGATTAGACCCTGTATTGTACAGTGTAGATGAGATTAAACACTGTATTGTACAGTGTAGATGAGATTAGACCTTGTATTGTACAATGTGGATTAGATTAGACCATGTATTGTACAGTGTAGATGAGATTAGACCTTATATTGTACAATGTAGGGGAGTCAGACTCTGTATTGTACAGTGTATATAAGATTAGACCCTGTATTTTACAATGTAGATGAGATTAGACCCTGTACTGTATAGTGCAGATGAGATTAGACCCTTTATTGTACAGTGTAGGGGAGATTATACCCTGTATTGTACAGTATAGGGGAGATTAGACCCTGTATTGTACAGTGTAGATGAGATTAGACCCTGCATTGTACAGTGTAGATGAGATTAGACCCTGTATTGTACAGTGCAGATGAGATTAGACCCTGTATTTTAAAGTGTAGGGGAGATCAGACCCTGTATTGTACAGTGTAGATGAGATTATACCCTGTACTGTACAGTGTAGGAGAGATTCGACCATGTACTGTACAGTGTAGATGAGATTAGACCTTGTATTGTACAGTGTAGATGAGATTAGACCCTGTACTGTACAGTGTAGATGATATTAGACCTTGTATTGTACAGTGTAGATGAGATTAGACCCTGTACTGTACAGTGTAGATGATATTAGACCTTGTATTGTACAGTGTAGATGAGATTAGACCCTGTACTGTACAGTGTAGATGATATTAGACCTTGTATTGTACAGTGTAGAGGAGATTAGACCCTGTACTGTACAGTGTAGATGATATTAGACCTTGTATTGTACAGTGTAGATGAGATTAGACCCTGTACTGTACAGTGTAGATGATAATAGACCTTGTATTGTACAGTGTAGATGATATTAGACCTTGTATTGTACAGTGTAGATAAGATTATACCTTGTATTGTTCAGTGTATATGAGATTAGGCCCTGTACTGTACAGTGTAGATGATATTAGACCTTGTATTTTACAGTGTAGATGAGATTTGACCCTGTACTGTACAGTATAGATGAGATTAGACCTTGTATTGTACAGTGTAGATGAGATTAGAACCTGTATTGTACAATGTAGACGAGATTAGACCCTGTACTGTACAGTGAGGATGAGATTAGACCCTGTATTGTACAGTGTATATGAGATAAGACCCTGTGTTGTACAGTATAGGGGAGGTTAGACCTTGTATTGTACAGTGTAGATGAGATTAGACCCTGCATTGTACAGTATAGGGGAGATTAGACCCTCTATTGTACAATGTAGATGAGATTAGACCCTAAATTGTACAGTGCAGATGAGATTAGACCCTGTATTTTAAAGTGTAGGGGAGATCAGACCCTGTATTGTACAATTTAGATGAGATTAGACTCTGTATTTTACAGTGTAGATGAGAGTATACCCTGTACTGTACAGTGTAGGAGAGATTCGACCATGTACTGCACAGTGTAGATGAGATTAGACCTTGTATTGCTCAGTGTAGATGAGATTTGACCCTGTACTGTACAGTGTAGATGAGATTAGACCTTGTATTGTACAGTGTAGATGAGATTAGACCATGTACTGTACAGTGTAGATGATATTAGACCTTGTATTGTACAGTGTAGATGAGATTAGACCCTGTACTGTACAGTGTAGATGATATTAGACCTTGTATTGTACAGTGTAGATGAGATTAGACCCTGTACTGTACAGTGTAGATGATATTAGACCTTTTATTGTACAGTGTAGATGAGATTAGACCCTGTACTGTACAGTGTAGATGATATTAGACCTTGTATTGTACAGTGTAGATGATATTAGACCTTGTATTGTACAGTGTAGATAAGATTAGACCTTTTATTGTTCAGTGTAGATGAGATTAGACCCTGTACTGTACAGTGTAGATGATATTAGACCTTGTATTGTACAGTGTAGATGAGATTAGACCCTGTACTGTACAGTGTAGATGATATTAGACCTTGTATTGTACAGTGTAGATGAGATTAGACCCTGTACTGTACAGTGTAGATGAGATTAAACCCAGTATTGTACAGTGTAGATGAGATTAGACCCTGTACTGTACAGTATAGATGAGATTAGACCCGGCATTGTACAGTGTAGGGGAGATTAGACCCTGTATGTACAATGTATATGAGATTAGACCCTGTATTGTACAGTGTAGATGAGATTAGACCTTGTACTGTACAGTGTAGATGAGATTAGACCTTGTATTGTACAGTGTAGATGAGATTAGACCCTGTATTGTACAATGTAGACGAGATTAGACCCTGTACTGTACAGTGTAGATGAGATTAGACCCTGTATTGTACAGTGTATATGAGATAAAACCCTGTGTTGTACAGTATAGGGGAGGTTAGACCTTGTATTGTACAGTGTAGATGAGATTAGACCCTGCATTGTACAGTATAGGGGAGATTAGACCCTGTATTGTACAGTGTAGATGAGATTAGACCCTGTATTGTACAGTATAGGGGAGATTAGACCCTGTATTGTACAGTGTAGGGGAGTTTAGACCCTGTACTGTACAGTGTAGATGAGATTAGAACCTATACTGTACAGTGTAGATAAGATTAGACCCTGTATTGTACAGTATAGGGGAGATTAGACCCTGTATTGTACAGTGTAGATGTGATTGGACCCTTTATTGTACAGTGTAGATGAGATTAGACCCTGTATTGTACAGTGTAGGAGAGATTAGAGCCTTTATTGTACAGTGTAGATGAGATTAGACCATGTATTGTACAGTGTAGATGAGATTAGACCCTGTATTGTACAGTGTAGGAGAGATTAGAGCCTTTATTGTACAGTGTAGATGAGATTAGACCCTGTATTGTACAGTATAGAGGAGATTAGACCCTGTATTGTACAGTGTAGATGAGATTAGACCCTGTATTGTGCAATGTAGGAGAGATTAGACCTTGTACTGTACAGTGTAGATGAGATTAGACCTTGTATTGTACAGTGTAGATGAGATTAGACCCTGTATTGTACAATGTAGACGAGATTAGACCCTGTACTGTACAGTGTAGATGAGATTAGACCCTGTATTGTACAGTGTATATGAGATAAAACCCTGTGTTGTACAGTATAGGGGAGGTTAGACCTTGTATTGTACAGTGTAGATGAGATTAGACCCTGCATTGTACAGTATAGGGGAGATTAGACCCTGTATTGTACAGTGTAGATGAGATTAGACCCTGTATTGTACAGTATAGGGGAGATTAGACCCTGTATTGTACAGTGTAGGGGAGTTTAGACCCTGTACTGTACAGTGTAGATGAGATTAGAACCTATACTGTACAGTGTAGATAAGATTAGACCCTGTATTGTACAGTATAGGGGAGATTAGACCCTGTATTGTACAGTGTAGATGTGATTGGACCCTTTATTGTACAGTGTAGATGAGATTAGACCCTGTATTGTACAGTGTAGGAGAGATTAGAGCCTTTATTGTACAGTGTAGATGAGATTAGACCATGTATTGTACAGTGTAGATGAGATTAGACCCTGTATTGTACAGTGTAGGAGAGATTAGAGCCTTTATTGTACAGTGTAGATGAGATTAGACCCTGTATTGTACAGTATAGAGGAGATTAGACCCTGTATTGTACAGTGTAGATGAGATTAGACCCTGTATTGTGCAATGTAGGAGAGATTAGACCCTTTATTGTACAGTGTATATGAGATTTTACCCTGTATTGTACAGTGTAGATGATATTAGACCCTGTACTGTACAGTATAGAAGAGATGAGACCATGTACTGTACAGTGAAGGAGAGACTAGACCCTTTATTGTACAGTGTAGATGAGATTAGACCCTGTATTGTACAGTGTAGATGAGATTAGACCCCATACTGTACAGTGTAGATGAGATTAGACCCTGTACTGTACAGTGTAGATAAGATTAGACCCTGTACTGTACGGTATAGATGAGATGAGACCATGTACTGTACAGTGAAGGAGAGACTAGACCCTTTATTGTACAGTGTAGATGAGATTAGACCCTTTATTGTACAGTGTAGATGAGATTAGACCCCATACTGTACATTGTAGATGAGATTGGACCCTGTATTGTACAGTGTAGGAGAGATTAGACCCTTTATTGTACAGTGTAGATGAGATTAGACCCTGCATTGTACAGTGTAGATGAGATTAGACCCCATACTGTACATTGTAGATGAGATTGGACCCTGTATTGTACAGTGTAGGAGAGATTAGACCCTGTATTGTACAGTGTAGATGAGATTAGACCCTGCATTGTACAGTGTAGGAGAGATTAGACCCTGTATTGTACAGTGTAGATGAGATTAGACCCTGTATTGTACAGTAAGGGGTCTCGGACACTGTATTGTACAGTAAGGGGTCTCAGACACTGTATTGTACAGTAAGGGGTCTCAGACACTGTATTGTACTGTAAGGGGTCTCAGACACTGTATTGTACAGTAAGGGGTCTCGGACACTGTATTGTACATTAAGGGGTCTCAGACACTGTATTGTACAGTGTGGGGGAGATCAGACTTTGTATTGTACAGTGTAGAGGAGCTTATACCCTGTATTGTATTGTGAGAGGGAGATCAGACTCTGTATTGTAAAGTGTAAAGGAACTTATACCCTGTATTGTGAGAGTGAGTGCAGACTCTGTATTGTAAAGTGTAAAGGAACTTCTACCCTGTATTGTGAGAGTGAGGTCAGACTCTGTATTGTTCAGTTCGGGGGATTTCAGACCCTGTATTGTACAGTATGTGGCTGGTGAAAGAGAACACCAAATGTATTGCTTGACTCACTAGCTTTCAGCCTCTCCGGCAGTAAAGGGTTAAATGAGCTACCTTGAGTACAGTATGTCACAGAATATGATTCCCTGGCCCCCACCCATGGCCCTTCAGTCTCCTGCAGGGAGGGATTCAGCCAGAGAACTTTCCTCACACCCAGGGGCAGCACAGAGAGATTTCTAAGGCTGACGATGGGGCACATACACCTGAGAAGTTTCCTTCTCCCACTGCTGATATCTGCTATAGGGGTTGTAAGTAATAGCAATAGCTTTATCCATTTGTATTATTCACATTCACCTGAGAAGTTTCCTTCTCCCACTGCTGATATCTGCTATAGGGGTTGTAAGTAATAGCAATAGCTTATCCATTTGTATTATTCACAATTATTAATAATGATCACAGCAGCTGTTCTTGTTCTGAGAACTGTATAGTGTGTATTGTATCATAAGTGGAGGGTTCAGACTCTAAATTGTACAGTAGATGGGTTAGATCTGACCCTGTATTGCACATTGTGATGTGATAAGACCCTGTATTGTACACAATGGGGAGATCAGACTGTCTACTGTATTGTCTGTGGAGATCAGACCCTGTATTACATTGTAGGTGTGAGATCAGACTCTGTATTGTACAGTATAGGAAGATCAGACTCTGTATTGTACAGCATGGTTGAGATCAGACTGTGTACTGTATTGTCTGGGGAGATCAGACCCTGTATTACATTGTAGGGGAGATCAGACCATGTATTGTGCAGTGTTGGGTGATTAGACCTGGATTGTACGGGGAGATCAGACTCTCTATTGTACAGTAGGGAGATCAGACCATGTATTGTACAGTATGGGAAGATCAGACCCTGTACTGTATTGTCTGGGGAGATCAGACCCTGTATTACATCTTAGATGAGATCAGACTCTGTATTGTACAGTAGGGGGAGATTAGAGCCTGTATTGTACAGTGTGGTAGCTCAGACACTGTACTGTACAATGTAGGGATATCCGACCCATTGCACAATGCAGGAGATCCGATCTGACCCTGTATTATACATTGAAGGGAGATCAGACCATGGATTGTACAGTGTATGGGAGATAATACCCTGTATTGTAATTTAGGAAGAAAATTAGACCGAGCATGGTGCTGTACAGAGGAAATCAGACTTTGTATTGTACTGTATGAGGGAAATCAGACTCTGTATTGTATAGTGTATGGAGATCAGACCCTGTATTGTATAGGGTTAAGGAGATGATGAGATCAGAGTCAGACCCTCTATTATACAGTTTAGTGATATCAGATCCTGCATTATACAGTATGGGAATATCAGACCAGTATTATACAGTGTATTGTTATCAGACCTTTTATTGTACAGTATGGGGAGATCAGAGCCGATATTATACAGTGTAGGGAGATCAGACCCTGTATTGTACAATATAGGGGAGATCAGACCCTGTATTGTACAATATAGGGGAGATCAGACCCTGTGTTGTACAATATAGGGGAGATCAGACCCTGTATTTTACAATATAGGGGAGATCAGACCCTGTATTTTACAATATAGGGGAGATCAGACCCTGTGTTGTATAGTCTGGGGGAGATCAGACCCTGTATTGTACAATATAGGGGAGACCAGACCCTGTGTTGTACAATATAGGTGAGATCCGACCCTGTATTGTACATCATAGGGGAGATCAGACCCTGTATTTTACAATATAGGGGAGATCAGACCCTGTGTTGTATAGTCTGGGGGAGATCAGACCCTGTATTGTACAATATAAAGGAGATCAGACCCTGTGTTGTACAATATAGGTGAGATCTGACCCTGTATTGTACATCATAGGGGAGATCAGACCCTGTATTTTACAATATAGGTGAGATCAGACCCTGTATTGTACAATATAGGGGAGATCAGGCCCTGTGTTGTACAGTATAGGGAAGATCAGACCCTGTATTGTACAGTATAGGGGAGATCAGACCCTGTAGTGTACAGTATAGGGGAGATCAGACCCTGTATTGTACAATATAGGGTAGATCAGATCCTGTGTTGTATAGTATAGGGAAGATCAGACCCTGTATTGTACAGTATAGGGGAGATTAGACCCTGTATTGTACAGTATAGGGGAGATCAGACCCTGTATTGTACAGTATAGGGGAGATCAGACCCTGTATTGTACAGTATAGGGGAGATCAGACCCTGTATTGTACAGTATAGGGGAGATCAGACCCTGTATTGTACAATATAGGGGAGATCAGACCCTGTGTTGTACAGTATAGGGAAGATCAGACCCTGTATTGTACAGTATAGGGGAGATCAGACCCTGTGTTGTACAGTATAGGGAAGATCAGACCCTGTATTGTACAGTATAGGGTAGATCAGACCCTGTGTTGTACAGTATAGGGAAGATCAGACCCTGTATTGTACAGTATAGGGGAGATCAGACCCTGTGTTGTACAGTATAGGGAAGATCAGACCCTGTATTGTACAGTATAGGGGAGATCAGACCCTGTATTGTACAGTATAGGGTAGATCAGACCCTGTGTTGTACAGTATAGGGAAGATCAGACCCTGTATTGTACAGTATAGGGGAGATCAGACCCTGTGTTGTACAGTATAGGGAAGATCAGACCCTGTATTGTACAGTATAGGGGAGATCAGACCCTGTATTGTACAGTATTACAGCATAAAATTGCAGCAGCACCACTGGTAATCTTCAATAGAATCTCTTTATTTTCCACAAGGTGGGAGAAAGTATTAAAGGGACAACATTTCGGGTTACAAACCCTTAGTCATGTATTACTTTGTGGGATTTTTGCAGTAATCCTTTGACAGTGTGCACACTTCTATGGGTTTAGAGTGCTGGGTATTGAACTGTTTGTATGTATTGTACAGTATAGGGGAGATCAGACCCTGTATTGTACAGTATAGGGGAGATCAGACCCTGTATTGTACAATATAGGTGAGATCAGACCCTGTATTGTACAATATAGGTGAGATCAAACCCTGTATTGTACAATATAGGTGAGATCAGACCCTGTATTGTACAGTATAGGGGAGATCAGACCCTGTATTGTACAATATAGGTGAGATCAGACCCTGTATTGTACAATTCAGGTGAGATCAGACCCCGTATTGTACAATATAGGTGAGATCAGACCCTGTATTGTACAATATAGGTGAGATCAGACCCTGTATTGTACAATATAGGTGAGATCAGACCCTGTATTGTACAATATAGGTGAGATCAGACCCTGTATTGTATAATATAGGTGAGATCAGACCCTGTATTGTACAATATAGGTGAGATCAGACCCTGTATTGTACAATATAGGTGAGATCAGACCCTGTATTGTACAATATAGGTGAGATCAGACCCTGTATTGTACAATATAGGTGAGATCAGACCCTGTATTGTACAGTATAGGTGAGATCAGACCCTGCATTGTACAATATAGGTGAGATCAGACCCTGTATTGTACAGTATAGGTGAGATCAGACCCTGTATTTTACAATATAGGTGAGATCAGACCCTGTATTGTACAATATAGATGAGATCAGACCCTGTATTGTACAATATAGGTGAGATCAGACCCTGTATTGTACAATATAGATGAGATCAGACCCTGTATTGTAAAATATAGGTGAGATCAGACCCTGTATTGTACAGTATAATGCACAGAGGATTTTTTTATTTTGTAGAGAAATCTATTTCTGGGTTCTAGATACAATGAGTGATCTGGGGCAGTTTTGCTGTTGCAGGTGGGACATGTGAGTCAGGTGTCCTGATCTGCAGAGTCGCTGATATTGTCATTACTGTACACATCATCATTCTAATTTTATTAAATCAACACTAAGGGGCACCTAGGAATTCACATTCGGAAGGTAGAAAGTTCACTCGATGCTGTGCCAAGTCTGCCCCAGCAGTCTGTCAGCAGAAGGAAACTTTCCTGTGCAGATAAATAGACAGACTGAGCAGTCAGTGATAACCAGCCGGATACATGAACTCATCACCTGGGATTAGCTTCATCTAACTACAAGACAAGGTGCCCCTCTGGTGAGGATGGAGTTAATTAAACTAGCTGCCTCAGGACTAACACATTGTATTGACAGCTCATTAATTCCAGTGTTAATACAGTCCTGTTAGGTATACACAGCAGGCCAACAGTGGTATTGGCATTTTTTTCTTTAATAGATAAAACTGACTCTCATCTTTGGGTGTTGGACTAGTTTAGAAAACTAGCAGCCTATGCTCCACATATGTAACACCAGGATTTTAGCCTTCAGTCCATAGCTAGACAGGTACCTAGGAAGGAATTTGGTGAAGTGCTAAACGTGTAGTCTGGATGGGCTATGCTTAGGAATAGAGAGGACATTTTCTGTTTTATAACACTATATTAACATATCTGGTCCACCAGCATGTAAGTCCACAATCATTTTGACCAATGCACCAAAGTATTGGGTAACTAATACAGAAGGAAGAAACAGCAACCAATTGCCTAGATTACGAGTTTTGCGTTAGAGGCTGTGCGGTGCTAACGAGCAGTTTATGCTCACCGCTCACTTGCAGACAGCGCTGGTATTACAGGCTTTTACAAACCAGACAAGAAGTGAGCGTTGGGCAAAATTTTGCTCATTACCGCACTCCAATACCAGCGCTGCTTACGTTAGCGGTGAGCTGGTGTAACATGCTCATGCACGATTTCCCCATAGGAATCAACGGGGAGAGCCGGCTGAAAAAAAGTTTAACACCTGCAAAAAAGCAGCGTAAAACTCCTTAACACAGCCCCACCCATTGATTCCTATGGGGAAATACATTTTATGTCTACACCTAACACCCTAACATGAACCCCGAGTCTAAACACCCCTAATCTTACACTTATTAACCCCTAATCTGCCGCCCCCAACATCGCCGACACCTACATTATAATTATTAACCCCTAATCTGCCGCTCCGGACACCGCCGCCATCTACATTATACTTATGAACCCCTAATCTGCTGCCCCCAACATCGCCGACACCTACATTATATTTATTAACCCCTAATCTGCCGTCCCCAATGTCGCCGCAACCTACCTACATTTATTAACCCCTAATCTGCCGCCCCCAACGTCACCACCATTATAATAAACATATTAACCCATAAACTGCCGCACTCCCGCCTCGCAAACATTAGTTAAATATTATTAACCCCTAATCTGCCGGCCCTAACATTGCCGACACCTACCTACATTTATTAACCCCTAATCTGCCGCCCCCAACGTCGCCGCCAGCCCTCCACTATATTAAAGTTATTAACCCCTAAACCTAAGTCTAACCCTAAACCTAACACCCCCCTAACTTAAATATAATTAAAATAAATCAAAATAAAAATTGCTATCATTAACTAAATTATTCCTATTTAAAACTAAATACTTACCTATAAAATAAACCCTAAGCTAGCTACAATATAACTAATAGTTACATTGTAGCTAGCTTAGGGTTTATTTTTATTTTACAGGCAAGTTTGTATTTATTTTAACTAGGTACAATAGTTATTAAATAGTTAATAACTATTTAATAACTATTGTACCTAGTTAAAATAAATACAAACTTGCCTGTAAAATTAAAATAAACGATAAGCTAGCTACAATGTATTTTACAGGCAAGTTTGTATTTATTTTAAATACAAACTTGCCTGTAAAATAAAAATAAACGATAAGCTAGCTACAATAGTTATTAAATAGTTATTAACTATTTAATAACTACCTAGATAAAATAAATACAAAAGTACCTGTAGAATAATACATTACCTAAGTTACAATTACACCTAACACTACACTATAATTAAATTATTTTCATAAATTAAATACAATTAAATACAATTAAATTAAATTATCTAAAGTACAAAAACAAACAAACACTAAATTACAGAAAATAATAAACAAATTACAAGATTTTTAAACTAATTACACCTAATCTAATCCCCCTAACAAGATAAAAAAGCCCCCCCAAAATAAAAAAGCCCTACCCTACACTAAATTACAAATAGCCCTTTAAAGGGCCTTTTGCGGGGCATTGCCCCAAAGTAATCAGCTCTTTTACCTGTAAAAAAAATTACAAATCCCCCCCAACATTAAAACTCACCACCCACACAACCAACCCTACTCTAAAACCCAACCAATACCCCCTTAAAAAACCTAACACTAACCCCTTGAAGATCACCTTACCGGGAGAAGTCTTCATCCAACCGGCCGAAGTCCTCAACAAAGCCGGGAGAAGTCTTCATCCATGCCGGGCGAAGTGGTCCTCCAGACGGCAGAAGTCTTCATCCAGACGGCATGTTCTATCTTTATCCATCCGGTGCGGAGCGGGTCCATCTTCAAGACATCCGACGAGGAGCATCCTCTTCATCTGACGGCTCTTCTGGAATGAAGGTTCTTTTAAATGACGTCATCCAAGATGGTGTCCCTTCAATTCCGATTGGCTGATAGAATTCTATCAGCCAATCAGAATTAAGGTAGAGGATTGAGCTGGCATTCTATTGGCTGTTCCAATCAGCCAATAGACTGCAAGCTCAATCCTATTGGCTGATTGAATCAGCCAATAGGATTTTTCCTACCTTAATTCCGATTGGCTGATAGAATTCTATCAGCCAATCGGAATTGAAGGGACGCCATCTTGGATGACGTCATTTAAAGGAACCTTCATTCCAGAAGAGCCGGTACCTGCAATCAGCCAATAGGATTGAGCTTGCATTCTATTGGCTGATTGGAACAGCCAATAGAATGCCAGCTCAATCCTATTGGCTGATTGCATCAGCCAATAGGATTTTTTCTATGTTAATTCTGATCTATGAGGGGTGTAGGGAGAGGATGGGTGATGTGTAAGGGGTGATAAACTATGAGAGGTGCAGGAGAGGGTGGATGATCTGCAGGGGGAAACCTGGCCTGAGGGGTGTAGGAGAGGGTGGTTAAGGGGTGATGATCTATGATGGGTGTAGGAGAGGATGGGTGATGTGTAAGGGGTGATAAACTATGAGAGGTGCAAGAGAGGGTGGATGATCTGCAGGTGGAAGCCTGGCCTCTCCTGGCCTCCTTGTAGCAATGCCACTACTGATTGCAGGGCCAGGCGGACCCTCTAGAGGTTTGTGCCTCTGTAATTATGCCCCTGCCTGTTTTGAGTTAATCTGTTCTCAAAGATTAGCTGTTATTTATGGGTTAAACATATCCTTTGATCACTAAAAATATTACATTATCTGTATCTTTTTCTTTCCAGGTGGCTTCCACTAATACAGGTAAATCTCATTCCTAATAAGGTGAAATTAATTTAAAAGGAATTTAGAAACCTCTTTTTTGTGTAAAATTGTTTTTGTCCCAAACTCTGTAACCTGCAAATGCTGCAAATCAAGTATAAGGTTTATGCAGTTTGCAGCATTTTGAAAACCTAAGTTACGGTTATTGCTTTTCGGACTCTCTCTTAACAGCCCCCTAAATCCCCTCCTCTAACTGCTCCCTATATCCTCTACCCTAACTGCTCCCTATATCTCCTCCCCTAACTGCTCCCAATATCCCCTCCCCTAACTGCTCCCTATATCCCCTCCCCTAACTGCTCCCTATATCCCCTCCCCTAACTGCTCCCAATATCCCCTACCCTAACTGCTCCCTATATCCCCTCCCCTAACTGCTCCCTATATCCCCTCCCCTAACTGCTCCCTATATCCCCTCCCCTAACTGCTCCCTATATCCCCTCCCCTAACTGCTCCCTATATCCCCTCCCCTAACTGCTCCCAATATCCCCTACCCTAACTGCTCCCTATATCCCCTCCCCTAACTGCTCCCTATATCCCCTCCCCTAACTACTCCCTATATCCCCTCCCCTAACTGCTCCCTATATCCCCTCCCCTAACTGCTCCCTATAACCCCTCCCCTAACTGCTCCCTATATCCCTCCTCTAAATGCTCCCTATATCCCTCCTCTAACTGCTCCCTATATCCCTCCCCTAACTGCTCCCTATATCCCTCCTCTACCTGCTCCCTATAGCCCTCCCCTAACTGCTCCCTATATCCCCTCCTCTAACTGCTCCCTATATCCCTCCCCTAACTGCTCCCTATATCCCCTCCCCTAACTGCTCCCTATTACCCCTCCCCTAATAGCTCCCTATATCCCCTCCCCTAACTGCTCCCTATAACCCCTCCCCTAACTGCTCTCTATATCCCTCCTCTAACTGCTCCCTATATCCCTCCCCTAACTGCTCCCTATATCCCCTCCTCTAACTGCTCCCTATATCCCCTCCTCTAACTGCTCGCTATATCCCCTCCCCTAATTGCTCCCTATATCCCTCCCCTAACTGCTCCCTATATCCCTCCTCTAACTGTTCCCTATATCCCTCCCATATCTGCTCCCTAAATCCCCTCCTCTATCTGCTCGCTATATCCCCTCCCCTAACTGCTCCCTATATCCCTCCCCTAACTGCTCCCTATATCCCCTCCCAAACTGCTCCCTATATCCCCTCCCCTAACTGCTCCTAATATCCCCTCCCCTAACTGCTACCTATATCCCCTCCCATATTTGCTCCCTATATCCCCTCCCCTATCTGCTCCCTCTCCCCTACTCTAACTGCTCCCTATATCCCCTCCCCTAACTGCTCCCTATATCCCCTCCCCTAACTGCTCCTTATATCTCCTCCTCTAACTGCTTCCTATATCCCCTCCCCTACTTGCTCCCAATATCCTCTTCCCTAACTGCTCCCTATATCCCCTCACCTAACTGCTCCCTATATCCCCTCCCCTAACTGCTCCCTATATACTGCTCCCTATATCCCCTCCCCTAACTACTCCCTATATCCCCTCCCCTAACTGATCCCTATATCCTTCCCCTAACTGCTCCTATATCCCCTCCCCTAACTGCTCCCTATATCCCCTCCCATTTCTGCTCCCTATATCCCCTCCTATAACTGCTCCCTATATCCCCTCCCCTAACTGCTCCCTATATCCTCTCCCCTAACTGCTCCCAATATCCCCTCCCCTAACTGCTCCCTATATCCTTCCCCTAACTGTTCCCTATATCCCCTCCCCTAACTGCTCCCTATATCCTCTCATCTAACTGCTCCCTATATCCCCTCCCCTAACTGATCCCTATATCCTCTCATCTAACTGCTCCCTATATCCCCTCCTCTAACTGCTCGCTATATCCCCTCCCCTAATTGCTCCCTATATCCCTCCCCTAACTGCTCCCTATATCCCCTCCCCTAACTGCTCCCTATATCCCCTCCCCTAACTGCTCCCTATATCCCCTCCCCTAACTGCTCCCTATATCCCCTCCTCTAACTGCTCCCTATATCCTCTCATCTAACTGCTCCCTATATCCCCTCCCCTAACTGATCCCTGTATCCCCTCCTCTAACTGCCTCCTATATCCCCTCCCCTAACTGCTCCCTATATCCCTCCTCTAACTGCTCCCTCTATCCCTCCTCTAACTGCCCCCTATATCCCCTCCTCTAACTGCTCCCTATATCCCCTCCCCTAACTGCCCCCTATATCCCCTCCTCTAACTGCTCCCTATATCCCCTCCTCTAACTGCTCCCTATATCCCCTCCCCTAACTGCTCCCTATATCCCCTCCCCTAACTGCTCCCTATATCCACTCCCCTAACTGCTCCCTATATCCCCTCCCTCCCCTAACTGCTCCCTATATCCCCTTCTCTAACTGCTCCCTATATCCCCTCCCCTAACTGCTCTCTATATCCCCTCCTCTAACTGCTCCCTATATCCCCTCCCCTAACTGATCTCTATATCCCCTCCTCTAACTGCTCCCTATATCCTCTCCGCTAAACTGCTCCCTATATCCCCCCTCTAACTGCTCCCTATATCCCCTCCCCTAACTGCTTATTAGTGTCACAAGATGTAACAAATAGATTTAGTGTCACAAGATGTCACAACTAGATTTAGTCTCACAAGATGTCACAAATAGATTTAGTCTCACAAGATGTCACAAATAGATTGTTAGTCTCACAAGATGCCACAAATAGATTGTTAGTTTCGCAAGATGTCACAAATGGATTGATAGTCTCACAAGATGTCACAAATAGATTTAGTGTCACAAGATGTCACAAATAGATTTAGTGTCACAAGATTTCACAAATAGATTGTTAGTGTCACAAGATGTCACAAATAGATTTAGTCTCACAAGATGTCACAAATAGATTGTTAGTCTCACAAGTTGTCACAAATAGATTGTTAGTCTCACAAGATGTCACAAATAGATTGTTAGTGTCACAAGATGTCACACATAGATTTAGTGTCACAAGATGTCACAAATAGATTTAGTGTCACAAGATGTCACAAATAGATTTAGTCTCACAAGATGTCACAAATAGATTTAGTGTCACAAGATGTCACAACTAGATTTAGTCTCACAAGATGTCACAAATAGATTTAGTCTCACAAGATGTCACAAATAGATTTAGTCTCACAAGATGTCTCAAATAGATTGTTAGTGTCACAAGATGTCACAAATAGATTGTTAGTCTCACAAGATGTCACAAATAGATTGTTAGTGTCACAAGATGTCTCAAATAGATTGTTAGTGTCACAAGATGTCACAAATAGATTTAGTCTCACAAGATGTCACACATAGATTGTTAGTGTCACAAGATGTCACAAATAGATTGTTAGTGTTACAAGATGTCACAAATAGATTGTTAGTCTCACAAGATGTCACAAATAGATTGTTAGTGTTACAAGATGTCACAAATAGATTGTTAGTGTCACAAGATGTCACAAATAGATTGTTAGTGTTACAAGATGTCACAAATAGATTGTTTGTCTCACAAGATGTCTCAAATAGATTGTTAGTGTCACAAGATGTCACAAATAGATTGTTAGTGTCACAAGATGTCACAAATAGATTGTTAGTCTCACAAGATGTCACAAATAGATTGTGAGTCTCACAAGATGTCACAAATAGATTAAGTCTCACAAGATGTCACAAATAGATTTTGTTAGTGTCACAAGATGTCACAAATAGATTGTTAGTCTCACAAGATGTCACAAATAGATTGTTAGTGTCACAAGATGTCTCAAATAGATTGTTAGTGTCACAAGATGTCACAAATAGATTTAGTGTCACAAGATGTCACAACTAGATTTAGTCTCACAAGATGTCACAAATAGATTTAGTCTCACAAGATGTCACAAATAGATTGTTTGTCTCACAAGATATCTCAAATAGATTGTTAGTGTCACAAGATGTCACAAATAGATTGTTAGTCTCACAAGATGTCACAAATAGATTGTTATTGTCACAAGATGTCTCAAATAGATTGTTAGTGTCACAAGATGTCACAAATAGATTGTTAGTGTTACAAGATGCCACAAATAGATTTAGTCTCACAAGATGTCACACATAGATTTTTAGTGTCACAAGATGTCACAAATAGATTGTTAGTGTCACAAGATGTCACAAATAGATTGTTAGTGTTACAAGATGTCACAAATAGATTGTTAGTGTCACAAGATGTCACAAATAGATTGTTAGTGTTACAAGATGCCACAAATAGATTTAGTCTCACAAGATGTCACAAATAGATTGTTAGTGTCACAAGATGTCACAAATAGATTGTTAGTCTCACAAGATGTCACAAATAGATTTAGTGTCACAAGATGTCACAAATAGATTGTTAGTGTTACAAGATGCCACAAATAGATTTAGTTTTACAAGATGTCTGAAATTGATTTTTAGTCTAACAAGATGTCACAAATAGATTGTTAGTTTCGCAAGATGTCACAAATGGATTGATAGTCTCACAAGATGTCACAAATAGATTTAGTGTCACAAGATGTCACAAATAGATTTAGTGTCACAAGATTTCACAAATAGATTGTTAGTGTCACAAGATGTCATAAATAGATTGTTAGTTTCGCAAGATGTCACAAATGGATTGTTAGTGTCACAAGATGTCACAAATAGATTTAGTGTCACAAGATGTCACAAATAGATTTAGTCTCACAAGATGTCACAAATAGATTTAGTCGTACAAGATGTCACAAATAGATTGTTAGTGTCACAAGATGTCACAAATAGATTTAGTCTCACAAGATGTCACAAATAGATTTTGTTAGTGTCACAAGATGTCACAAATAGATTGTTAGTGTCACAAGATGTCACAAATAGATTGTTAGTGTCACAATATGTCACAAAACAACAATAAAGCAATGTCTTGCTGTTCTTTCAGATATCTCTGTATCCGTATATGATGTGACATCCAGAAGCATCTACGTCAAATGGAGTAAAGTCACAGAAGCAACATCATATAAAATTACTGCAGACCCAGTCATGACTGCAGCGGAGCCTACATTTGCAGTGTTTAATTCAGCCACAACTATAGGAACTGTAAACACTCTGCTTCCCAACACCAGTTATGAGGTCACTGTAGAAGCAATGAACAAATATGGCGTCACTATTGCTCACGCCTATACTGTTGCATATACAGGTTAGAGCATCATGCTAATTTAAAGGGACATAAATCACCTTATTACAAGGCTCTACTGTTGCATATACAGGTTAGAGCATCATGCTAATTTAAAGGGACATAAATCACGTTATTACAAGGCTCTACTGTTGCATATACAGGTTAGAGCATCATGCTAATTTAAAGGGACATAAATCACCTTATTACAAGACTCTACTGTTGCATATACAGGTTAGAGCATCATGCTAATTTAAAGGGACATAAATCACCTTATTACAAGTCTCTACTGTTGCATATACAGGTTAGAGCATCATGCTAATTTAAAGGGACATAAATCACCTTATTACAAGTCTCTACTGTTGCATATACAGGTTAGAGCATCATGCTAATTTAAAGGGACATAAATCACGTTACTACAAGGCTCTACTGTTGCATATACAGGTTAGAGCATCATGCTAATTTAAAGGGACATAAATCACCTTATTACAAGGCTCTACTGTTGCAATACATTAACATACAGGTTGTGTGTGAAAACATTCTAAACAAGTTACTTGTAACACTGCAATGCACTAAACGATTTATTTTATAATACAGCTGTGCAATAACATTACTTTATAATATAGGAATGCACTGAAAGTTTTACTTTAATAAACAGCAGTGCACAAGTTACTTGTAAAGCAGATGATACCTCTAAAAGCTGTTGCTTTGAGGAGATTTCTCTGTAAGTGCAATACTGAGTTTTGAGCTTCATAGTAAATTGTGTTTATGAAATTGTTATTTACTAATGCGCTAGCCAAATCCAGGAGGTGCTTGGCATGAAGTAGGGCGTATTATAGTAGCCCGGTGGCACTGCATTGCTGTCACATGGTTCTAATTTAATGGGTTTGGATCTTGTAATGCTGAACCCTGAATTTCAGGAAGATGAATGAAGTAGCAGCTAATAGTCTGGCTGTAGCACTGACCTTAAAGACATAACACACACAAGATACATAAGAGAATTAAACGTTACTTTATTTGAGAAGTTATTTTAATTCATCTGCTGGTGCCCTAACACTGTCTATGGCCTCATATCTCGCAGCTCCTGATGTCCCTAGTATTGACCAGGCGTACAGCAAGCTAAGCAGCAGCATCACCGTAGAATGGGCTGATGTCCCAGGGGCCACTGGCTACTTGCTGACAGCTCAGGATGGAGAGTTTTTCTATGAGACCATTGTCACACATTCCCCGGGGACCATCACTGGTTTGCAACCTGACACCACCTACAAAATCACAGTGAGATCTGTGAGTTCTGCTGGTAAAAGTCAGCCATCTCCACCCAAGATAGCAAAAACAGGTACAGGGTGTGGGTCTGTGATTGTGGCCATCATTGTCCTAGTAGAACATTTGTCTCTCATTTAATCTTATTCCCCAAATTAGTTCTCATCCTAGTGTATTTCAGCACCACTTCTATGCTACCTGCCTCTTTCCTGCCTCTCCCTCTCTCCACCCCCTCCCTCTGTCTCCATCTCTCTCTTAAATTCTATCCTTCTTTTTTCCTTTCTCTCTCTCTCTCTCTCTCTCTCTCTCTCTCTCTCTCTCTCTCTCTCTCTCTCTCTCTCTCTCTCTCTCTCTCTCTCTCTCTCATTCTCTCTCACTCTGTCTCCCTCTCTTTTACTCTCCCCCTTTCTCTCTCTCTCTCCCCATCGCTCCCTCTTTTTCTGTCTCTCCCTTTCTCTCCCCATTGCTCTCCCTTTCTCTTTACCCCCCCCTTTCTTCCTCTCTCTTTCTCTCTTCCTATGTCATATCTGACTCATTCTCCTTTTAAAAGAGTGCTAAACAATGCATTATGTATTACAGACTGTAGAGTGTAATACTATTTGTTATTGTAGTGATTGCAGGTGTACTGGCTGTGACTCTGTTTCTACTGATTGATGTGTTTTCTCTCTCTCTCTCTCTCTCTCTCTCTCTCAGTTCTCCCAGCTGTCTCTGTGGCTGTGACCTCTCCCAGCAGTGACTCTTTGAGTGTGAGCTGGCAGCCGGTTCCATCAGCCATATTATATTCTGTTTCTGTCATGAGATCAGATGGACTTGGCAACAGATGGAACCAGAATACAACCAGTTTGTCTCTGAACTTCACCATGTTGGACCCAGGCACTATATACACAATCAAGGTGCATGCTTGGGAAGCCAACGGCACACCCGGGGATGATATCACTTATAACCAAATAACACGTAAGCAGTCCACTGTCCTGTATTACGTTTACACCTCTGTGGCCCAAATGTTTTACGTTGAGCTATTTTGTGTCTACATGTAATTTAAGTGTTGGTCAACTTTAATTATGAAAAGTTCCTCATGTGCTTTTTATTTCCATTGCTTCCTAATATAGGCCCTGCACTTCCATCAGACGTTCAGATAACATTCAACAGTGGAGCTTTGGAAGCCACTTTTACTGTAAGCGGAGCTGAAGCTACAACTAACTACACTATTTTTGTTTCTGATGGAGACACCACCTTGAACTGCACAACATCTGTGTTACCCTGCTCTATATCTTCATTATATTGTGGCATGGAGTACGCCGTGTCTTTGGTGGCAAGTAATGAAGCTGGGTCCACTCTGGCACCCAACGCCAGGAACTTCAAATCTGGTATGGATTGGAGTGTGTATTGGAAAACATGTTTCCCTTACCCTTTATTGGTAAAATATATAATTCTTCTTCTTAAAAATAATATACTTGTCTGACCTGAGAAATCTCATTGGTCAATCAAGTTTAAAATGTATTTTCTTGAAACTAATATAAGTCAAATATTTATTTTCAAATCTGACATATTTAATTGGACAAGAAATTTAGACATACTTAACAAATAAACCGTAGCACACCTTTTAGAAAAAAATAAACCAGCAGACACTTGAGACCTTTCATTACAAGGAGTCATTAATAAGTTACATAAACCTCTAGATATCACGTGAGAGCTAGGTGCAATTCATTAAGGCAGATATGTCAGGGGAAAATGGTTATAAAGCTAATAAGGGTCTTTTTAAAGAAACTAATACATTTTGTTGTCTTCTAACTGTTCCTTCTTGATATTTCAGTCCCTTGTGCACCCAGTGGTATCACCATAGAAGAAGAGGTACCTGGGAACCTGTCAGTGTCGTGGTCCAGTGGGACCCTTTCTGATTATTATGTGGTTTTTGCAAAGAGAGATGACGGGTTTGAAGTTCAGTGTAACACGTCCCAGACTCGTTGCTACTTTCCAGGCGATTGTGGCTTCATTTACTTCATGAGCGTTTTTGCCTATAACAAGGCTGGTCAAAGTCCTCTAGGAGATATCTTCAACTATACCACAGGTGAGTACAGGGATGTAGGGTAGTATTTGACTTATCATACACAATACAAAAGAGTCAGTGACCACCACAAGACATATTTGCTGACTTCAACCTATGTCCTCTCTGCATTTAATAAAAAAGGGTCTGAACACAAAATGGGCCTACAAGATACAAGTTGATTCTGATGAAACAAATAGAAATCACAAAAACTCAAATCTCATTGTCTCGTTCAAATTTAAAATGGTGTCACTGGGTAATGTTTACATATTTATTGTGAAGTTAATATAAGTTAGAACACTATTTAAAAAATCTTGTAGAGACAAACGCTAATGAACTTAGTCATTTTAAATTACATTAAATGGGTTAACTATAACACTTTTAATGCTCAGATGACAAAATACATTTCATCAAATGGATATCCTTACTGAGATGGTAAATAATTAGTTTGCACTTGAAGCAACAAGTATAACATGAAGAATATGCGCAGCCTCTCTTTCCATAGAGACCTCTATGTAACCTTAAATAGGAACCACAGATGGTAATAAATGGAACCATGCCCTGACATTTCTTGCTTGATTTACTTGCTCACTTTATATTGTCATTTCACAGCTCCCTGCTGCCCGAGCGATGTCAGTGCACTGTTTGTGTCCAGTGATACTCTTGAAATCATCTGGACTGCTGTCCGAGGTGCTGAAATCTATGAGACAAAAGCAGATGATGGGGAGAATGTTATCCTCTGTAATGACACAGCTACACTGTGCTCCCTCTCAGCCCTGCAATGTAACACTCAGTATAATGTCTCTGTTTATTCATTCAGTGAGAGCAGAGGCAGCAACACGTCATGTGCCAGCAACTATATGAAGACGGGTAAGTTGTTCTGACCAGTGCTCTGACCATAAAGCTTTCTATGGGAGAACTCCAACCTGATCTGTCTGGTAATTTGCCCTTCTACAGTAGCTCAATACCAAAGTTTAAAAAATAAATTTACATTGTACTCAATCATTTTTTATCATTCATATGAAAGAGCATCATTTACACCTACTGAAAAATGTAAAGTAAACTGAAACTAATCCAGCAGTATCAGTAATATACTTTACGCTAAAGCTCATTGGCTGGTTGGCACATTCTACTAATAGCTATTGGCTGATAGACACTGCCTACTAATAACTATTGGCTGATAGACACTTCCTACTAATAACTATCGACTAATAGACACTTCCTACTAATGACTATTGGCTAATAGACACTTCCTACTAATAACTATTGGCTAATAGACACTTCCTACTAATAACTATTGGCTGATAGACACTTCCTACTAATAACTATTGGCTAATAGACACTTCCTACTAATAACTATTGGCTATTAGACACTACCTACTAATAACTATTGGCTGATAGACACGTCCTACTAATAACTATCGACTAATAGACACTTCCTACTAATAACTATTGGCTGATAGACACTTCCTATTAATGACTATTGGCTAATAGACACTTCCTACTAATAACTATTGACCAATAGACACACTTCCTACTAATAACTATCGGCTGATAGACACTTCCTACTTTTAACTATTGGCTAATAGACACTTCCTACTAATGACTATTGGCTAATAGACACTTCCTACTAATAACTATTGGCTATTAGACACTACCTACTAATAACTATTGGCTAATAGACACTTCCTACTAATGACTATTGGCTGATAGGGACTTCCTACTAATAACTATTGGCTAATAGACACTTCCTACTAATGACTATTGGCTAATAGACACTTCCTACTTTTAACTATTGGCTAATAGACACTTCCTACTAATGACTATTGGCTGATAGACACTTCCTACTAATGACTATTGGCTGATAGACACTTCCTACTAATGACTATTTATTGGCTGATAGACACTTCCTACTAATGACTATTGGCTAATAGACACTTCCTACTAATAACTATTGGCTAATAGACACTTCCTACTAATGACTATTGGCTGATAGACACTTCCTACTAATGACTATTTATTGGCTGATAGACACTTCCTACTAATGACTATTGGCTAATAGACACTTCCTACTAATAACTATTGGCTGATAGACACTTCCTACTAATGACTATTGGCTAATAGACACATCCTACTAATGACTATTGGCTGATAGACACTTCCTACTAATGACTATTGGCTGATAGACACTTCCTACTAATACCTATTGGCTGATAGACACTTCCTAATAACACTCATCGGCTGACAGGTACAATAAAGATTTGTACCTATCACCCAGTAAATATTTATCATCCAGTAACTTTACATTTATACATTATACATTTATACAAAAAAATCAACATGTTTAAATGATACTATTTAATATGAATGATAGCATTTTTTTCTCTGTAAAATGTCCCTTTAAAGTAATATTGACACAGAAAATAGCATGTCTGCATAATGTATCTTTTCTCAATACCCATTAAAGTCACATCAATATCTTCTCTGTCTCTGGCAAGATTGAACGAAGCAGATTTAACATAAATGAAATGCAATGTACATTATACAATCTGCTGTATCTCCCAACATATTATATGTTTGTCTGTCTGTGGTTCCCAGCATGTCACAGACATCTCATACTAAAACGTTCTTAATGACTTTCTGCTTCCAGCTCCGTGCAGCCCTGAAATTATAAATATCACAAAACTGGATACCTCCACCTATACGGTGTACTGGGAAGGCAACAATGAAGATGCTACATACTCTGTATCTGCAAAGTCAGACAGTCTGTGGTGGAATTGCACCGGCTCTGGCACCTTCTGCTCTCTGAGCGACATTCCCTGCGGATCTGTGTTTATGGTCAGTGTGGTGGCGACTACAGCCATAGGAAGGAGCTTGCCCAGTTACACTGTGCCTCTGGAGACAGGTAACCTCTGGGGAGTTACTATAACAAATGTCTTTGTAAGATACAATGTTCGCTCATTAAAGACATAGGGGCCGAATTATCAAGCTGCGGATGTAGCAATTTGCGTGCAAGCTATTAGGCTCGCCGGAAACGCAAGTTAAGAAGCTGCGGTCTTAAGACCGCTACTCCTTAACTTATTTGCCACCTCTGAGGCTGCGGACAGCAATCATCCCGATCAGATACGATTGGGATGATTGACACCCCCTGGTAGTGGCCAGGGAATCTGCAGGGGGCGGCATTTAGCGATGTCGGGCGGACATGATCCGCTACAGTGAATCATGTCTGCCCAACACTTGATAAATCGCCCCCTTAGGGGCCAATTTATCATAGTGCGAGCGGACATGATCTCGTGAAATTCTTGTGCAATGCCGCCCCCTACAGATTCGCAGCCAATCATATCTGATCGGGCTGAGGTGGCGGACGAGTTAAGGAGCAGCGGTCTTTTGACTGCTGCTTCTTAACTTATATTTTCAGTGATCAGGACACTACGGTGGTAGATTACAGCATCTGCTGTTCGTTAAATCTACCCCTTTGCCATTCATGGTGTGGTCAACATACAATTAAAAAACAGAGACTACCGCACTTGTAAGTCCATTGATATCTTGATAAGTTTTTAAAACTGTAATTGGCCTCCACATTATATCATGTTATAGAGAAATTATCAAGAATTCTCCTTTTATTTTAAAACTTTATTATTCATAAATATTCCAGACTATTTAATTTACCCCAAATATTTCTGTCATACATATGAAAAAAATCATTATTTAAACTTGCTCTAGCACTTATGCCTGGAAAATGTAAGTTAAAGCTGTTTAAAGTGGATTTGAAGCTACCTCAGTCTCCTTGCTGTTTCCTCTTTTAGCGCCGTGCTGTCCAGCAAACCTCAGTGTAGTCCAAGTGACACAATCAGCAACCAACCTGAGCTGGTCCATGTCCAAGGGGGCGCAGACGTACACGGCAAGGCTGGTGTCACAGAAGGGGGAGGCGAAGTGCCACACAATGCAGGACCACTGCCTGCTGGGATGTATCACATGTGGGACCAATTACTCAGTGACACTGGAACCCACCAGTGACACTGGTCTCACATCAGTCTGCATATTTCATGGATATTCTTCAAGTAAGTGGTTCATTTCCTGTATTTTGCCCCTTGCTTAAATTATTTTTGGGTCCTGGATTTTAGCTTGTGCTGTTTATTTGAGGGTAGTCTAACACTGAATAGAGAATTAGAAGACAGATACCAGCATTACTTATTGAAGGGCATCACTAAAGAGAGGATTGTCTTGCTCCTAAGGTGTCAATCACCAGAGGTAGTCTCACTTTCTGAAGAGCAGTCTCAGCTAGTAAAGTTTATTGTCACTGGCTAAAACTTCCTTGGAATGCCAGACGTACCTTTAGGAAGATATTTTATTGTATGAGAGAACACTGAAAGATGGTTTCTCTCCTGCTATCAGGGATAATTACTTGAGACTCACTGAAGCTCACTGCAACCATCCTTATATTGCACAGGTGCTTGTTGCCCATCTGGAGTGAAGCTATATAGATTGTCCAGCAGCGGAATCCGAGTGACCTGGCGGGCATCATCTGAGCCAACTAACTACAGTGCCAACATGTACAGCTCTAAAGGAAACTTTACATGCACCCCGAGTCCCGGGGTCAACTACTGTGATATCCCTGACATCCCATGTGGGGACGTATACACTGTGATGGTCTCTCCTGTCACCCACGAAGGATCCACACTCTCATTCTGCCCAAAGAAACTCTATACTGGTAATAACTTTTAATATCTCTTTTTTGACTTAGGAACCTCCATCTTGTAACCACTAAGGAGCTCAGATGAAGAACACATTGACCATGAAGCCAACCATGCTCTATAAAGAGGAATATAGTCATGGCCTGTAAACTGAGCGTGGTTCCGTTCATGGAGAATTATTACACATTTTGTGACTTGAACAAAGTTTTCTTTGGCTCTAAACATGACTGTTTTTAAGTGATGCCCCTAGAATCAGACTTAATGAGAGGCAAAATAAGTCAGCTGATCTGTAGTGTAAGAAGTCAGTCTCACTTACTAGACAACAGTTTTGTTCAATACGGAGCATGCACACGGGATGGAATAACAGTCTTATTTACTACAGAGCAGTCACACAGGATATAAGTAAGTCTCACTCATTAGACAACAGTCTTATTTACTACAGAGCAGTCACACAGGATATAAGTCAGTCTCACTCATTAGCCAACAGTTTTATTCACTACAGAACTGTTGCACAAGATGAAAGTCAGTCTCACTCATTAGATAACAGTTTTATTCTCTACAGGACAGTCACACAGGATATAAGTCAGTCTCACTCATTAGACAACAGTTTTGTTCAATACGGAGCATGCACACGGGATGGAATAACAGTCTTATTTACTACAGAGCAGTCACACAGGATATAAGTCAGTCTCACTCATTAGCCAACAGTTTTATTCACTACAGAACTGTTGCACAAGATGAAAGTCAGTCTCACTCATTAGACAACAGTCTTATTCACTATAGGACAGTCACACAGGATATAAGTCAGTCTCTCTCATTAGACAACAGTTTTGTTCAATACGGAGCATGCACACGGGATGGAATAACAGTCTTATTTACTACAGAGCAGTCACACAGGATATAAGTCAGTCTCTCTCATTAGACAACAGTTTTGTTCAATACGGAGCATGCACACGGGATGGAATAACAGTCTTATTTACTACAGAGCAGTCACACAGGATATAAGTCAGTCTCACTCATTAGACAACAGTTTTATTCACTACAGGACTGTTGCACAAGATGAAAGTCAGTCTCACTCATTAGACAACAGTCTTATTCACTATAGGACAGTCACACAGGATGGAAGTCAGTCTCACTCATTAGATAACAGTTTTATTCTCTGCAGGACAGTCACACAGGATGTAAGTCAGTCTCACTCATTAGACAACAGTTTTATTCACTACAGGACAGTCACACAGGATGGAAGTCAGTCTCACTCATTAGACAACAGTCCTATTCACTACAGGACAGTCATACAGGATGGAAGTCAGTCTCACTCATTAGACAACAGTCTTATTCACTACAGGACAGTCACACAGGATATAAGTCAGTCTCACTCATTAGACAACAGTTTTATTCACTACAGAACTGTTGCACAAGATGAAAGTCAGTCTCACTCATTAGACAACAGTTTTATTCACTACAGGACAGTCACACAGGATGGAAGTCAGTCTCACTCATTAGACAACAGTCCTATTCACTACAGGACAGTCATACAGGATGGAAGTCAGTCTCACTCATTAGACAACAGTCTTATTCACTACAGGACAGTCACACAGGATGGAAGTCAGTCTCACTCATTAGACACCAGTCCTATTCACTACAGGACAGTCATACAGGATGGAAGTCAGTCTCACTCATTAGACAACAGTCCTATTCACTACAGGACAGTCACACAGGATGGAAGTCAGTCTCACTCATTAGATAACAGTTTTATTCTCTACAGGACAGTCACACAGGATGGAAGTCAATCTCACTCATTAGACAACAGTCTTATTCACTACAGGACAATCACACAGGTAGGAAGTCAGTCTCACACATTAGACAACAGTCATATTCACTACAGGACAGTCACACAGGATAGACAGCAGTCTCACTCATTAGACTACAGTCTTATTCCCTACAGGACAGTCACAGAGGATGTAAGGCAGTCTCACTCATTAGACAACAGTCTTATTAACTACAGGACAGGTCACAGAGGATGGAAGGCAGTCTTACTCATTAGACAACAGTCTTATTCACTACAGGACAGTCACACAGGATGGAAGGCAGTCTCACTCATTAGACAACAGTCTTATTAACTACAGGACAGTCACACAGGATGGAAGGCAGTCTCACTCATTAGATAACAGTCTTATTCAATACAAAACAGTCACACGGGATGGAAGGCAGTCTTGCTCATCAGACAACAGTCGTATTCACTACAGGACAGTCACATGGAATGAAAGTCTTACCCATGTTAATGAGTTTAACTATTTTCCTATGACTGTACTGTAGGTAACAACAGAACCTGTTTATTGCTTATGATTATTCTTTTTATTTCAGTTACTTGCTCAGGGAACTCACTAGGAATGGGTAAGTGTATGTTGTGTATTTGTGTTATTCTGTCTGAGTAATTGTGTTTTATATTGTATATTTTATTCTGATTTTCTTAGGTTTATTGTGTCAGGGGCTGCTGTAAAAGGCTTGATATTGGCACAAAATATAATATTAATACATAATAAATACTTTAATGTAAAGTTGTGCGTATTCTAGTAAACTAATAAAAACTACTCACCCCCCCTTATCTCCCTCATGTTCTATAGCAAATGAAGTGCATGTGGGATAATGAAATTCTGTGCCATATTTACTGGTACATGTTAATAAGATTATATTTAATTTCTATTTTTTCAGTGATTTATCGCGGAAAGAGAAGTGTCAGATAGAGATATCATGCTGCAAACAGGTGGGTACATAAGTGACATACTGGGCATGTAAATCTGAATACCCCTCTCAAACTGATGTTATATATGACAATACATCCTGATCATATGCAGCACTGCCTGAACCTGTCCTGATAATATGTTGTCACCCCAGTAAGTCACCCCAATTAGATATACACCCTGCACTATCTGAGCCTGTCCTGATAATATGTTGTCACCCCAGTAAGTCACCCCAATTAGATATACACCCTGCACTATCTGAGCCTGTCCTGATAATATGTTGTCAGTAAGTTACCCACATTAGATAGATATTCATCACTGCCTAAGCCTGCCCTGATAATGTGTTGTCAGTAAGTCACCCACATAAGATAGATGCCCTGCACTGCCTAAGCCTGCCCTGATAATATGTTGTCAGTAAGTCACCTACATTAGATAGATATCCTGCACTATCTAAGCCTGTCCTGATAATGTGTTGTCAGTGTCACCCACATAAGATAGATTCCCAGCACTGCCTAAGCCTGTCCTGATAATGTGTTGTCAGTAAGTCACCCACATTAGATATATACCCTGCACTATCTGAGCCTGTCCTGATAATGTATTGTCAGTAAGTCACCCACATAAGATAGATTCCCTGCACTGCCTAAGCCTCTCCTGATAATATGTTGTCAGTAAGTCACCCACATTAGATAGATACCCTGCACTATCTCAGCCTGTCCTGATAATGTGTTGTCAGTAAGTCACCCCAATTAGATATATACCCTGAACTATGTGAACCTGTCCTGATAAAATGTTGTCAATAAGTCACCCCAATTAGATATATAACCTGCACTTTCTAAGCCTGTCCTGATATGTGGTCAGTAAGTAACCCACACTAGATAGATACCCTGCACTGTCTGAGTCTGTCCTGAAAATATATTATCAGTAAGTGACCTACATAAGAAAAATATCCAGCACTCTCTGAGTCTGTCCTGATAATGTGTAGTCAGTAAGTCACCCACATTATATAGTTACCCTGCACTGCCTTAGCCTGTCCTGATAATGTTTAGTTAGTAAGTCACCCACATTAAATAGATACCCTGCAGTATCTGAGCCTGTCCTGATAATGTGTAGTCAGTAAGTCCCTCACATTATATAGATACCCTGCACTGCCTGAGCCTGTCCTGATAATATGTGGTCAGTAAGTCACCCACACTAGATAGATAACCAGCACTTTCTGAGCCTGTCCTGATAATGTGTGGTCAGTAAGTCACCCACACTAGATAGATACCCAGCACTCTCTGAGCCTGTCCTGATAATGTGTAGTCAGTAAGTCACCCACATAAGATAGATTCCCTGCAGTATCTGAGCCTGTCCTGATAATGTGTAGTCAGTAAGTCACCCACATAAGATAGATTCCCTGCAGTATCTGACCCTGTCCTGATAATGTGTAGTCAGTAAGTCACCCACATAAGATAGATTCCCTGCAGTATCTGAGCCTGTCCTGATAATGTGTAGTTAGTAAGTCACCCACATAAGATAGATTCCCTGCAGTATCTGAGCCTGTCCTGATAATGTGTAGTCAGTAAGTCACCCACATAAGATAGATTCCCTGCACTGCCTAAGCCTCTCCTGATAATATGTTGTCAGTAAGTCACCCACATAAGATAGATTCTCTGCAGTATCTGAGCCTGTCCTGATTATGTGCAGATAGCGTTTATTTAATCCTTCTCTTACATGCTTAATAGCGGTTATTTTCATTTGTAAGTACTATAAACTGTGGATATTTCATTCACAGGGTCATTAAATAAACCAGGAATCCAGAAGAAAGCAGAACTCGACACAACAAAAGGCCTTTACTGGACTGTACAACGTTACACTTGCAAACCACAAATGTATATTTGTTATGTTCTATCGCCAAACGTATCAGGGGTTTTTTTTAAACGTAAGAATTTGCAGTTATAGTTTGTGTTATGTAAATGTCTGAGGCTGTAAACTTACAATGAATTCTCACACAATAAATACTCTTCAAAGGAAGATCCTTATTATTGATTTGTGATGTTAATATTTTAAATTGATGATATGGGAAAAAGTGGTTAGAGTCTAATATATTACTCTCAAATGTCAGGTTTTCCTCCCCTCTCTCATGCCTATTTCTGTGGCAAGGACTCAGCTAGGATTGGCACATTGGTTAGGCAAGTCCTGTTTAGTAATCACTGGTTTATTAGCGAGAAACTGAAAATGTCATCATGAAGCATTGTGTCCATTCTGATTGGCTAGAAAATAATTTCATCCAATCAGAATAAACTATTGCATGATGTCAGTTAGTGTCAGGTGACTACTGGGTCACCTCTTGCTGTCCTTCCTTAGTAAATCCAGTGACATCAGCAAGATATAAGGTCCGAGTCAGACAGCAGCCTAGATTTAAAGGGACACGCAAGTCAAACGTTCATGATTCAGACAGAACAGCAATTTTAAACAACTTTCCAATTTACTTTCATTAACAAAATGTGCAGTCTTTTTATATTTACACTTTTTGAGTCCTACTTTGCAGGAATTTAGAATATAAGTATATATGTTTGTGATTGGCTGATGGCTGTCACATGGTGCAGTGGGAGTGGAAATAGACATAATTTTGAAATTTGTTAGAAAAAAAATCTACTAAGTTCAGACTGAAAGCTATTGCATTGTCTTGTTATTATGTATGTGTTGTTTCTGCAAATCTACTGTATTGACTGCTGGTCATTTATAAGACTTGGTTGTGAAATATCCTACTGAATAAAACTCCTGCATCATCACAACTCAAAAATTGTAGAAGTCATTTGTACCTGCCTCTTGTCACAGAGCCGTGTAGTGAGCTCAGTGCTGTTATATTTAGTAGAGCTGCGTCTGTCTCACAACCGCTAACTTCTCGCTACATAGAGTTCTATTGTGAAACAAACCGGCAGCACAGAGACGTCTTTACCTTACTAAACAAACACATTTAAAAAAAAATCTATAAACAGCTGACTCTAACATAAAAAGTAAAAGAGAAATAAATAAAAACATCCAGCGAGACTCATTTACCATAACAAAACACACAATACAATTATAAACACATAACCCATTTTGCTAGTGTTTTCCTAAGTTTTGCTGCTTTAATTATTGCTTCTCTGCATTAATAATACTTCTCGTTTGCTGGCGAGATATCAGGTATTTGGGCACTTAGCACAACTATGTACTTTGGGCCAGAAATCATTTTTATTATGTTTAATTAATAGAAATACTTTAAATTGATATGTTCTTCACATATTTTAAATAAATATTTATATATATTGCATTTAAAAATACTTTATGTGAAGAACATAGGAATTTAAAGTATTCCTAATGTACATTCGGGTTTAGTGCAGTTGGTGTAGCGCGCAAGTGATTTCTAATAGTTTGTTTTTCATTGCGTCACATAGAAGTCCTGAAGTTAGTGCACCTGATTCTTTTGCTTGTGCGCTAACTTTTAACTTGTAATATGCGCACTAATGTGGCCGTGCTAAATGTTTACTTTGTGAGCAGTTAGCGAAAAAAAACAAAACAATTTAGCGCACCACCTATAATCTGGCCCTTTACAAGCAGGAATGCCCACTAATAAAATGCTAGAAAACGCAGACGAAGCGAGTGTCTATGAATTTCCAACATGATGGTACCTTTATAACGAGGCCATTTGGCAGACTCACAACCTTTTATAAATCTAGCTAATTATCTCTAATTCAGTATCTGAATCTAGGTCTCCCTCATTATCATCCTGTCTGTCACACCCGCTATCTCTCCCTGTATCACACTACCTGCTCCTCTCTGTCTGCACCATTTGGGAATAAATTAGACATCACTTTCTGAATTTGATAACAGAAAAGCAAATGTAATTTCAACAAATAAAGCACCAGAACAGGACAAGAAAAGGAGGGAGATGAAAATGTATTTACTGTGGAAATATTATAGCACTTACACATCTGCCATGATAATAAATATGACCTCTCTGCTAAAACCCTATGAGAATTATGTCAGAGTTGGAATTAAATCATTTTTAGTGTAAAGAAAAAAATTGCATGAAATACATAGAAATAAAGATATCAGCATTTCTACTCTGTCGGCTCGTGTCTTTTCTTAGCTACTGATTTAATTGATTTGGTTACAGAATAATTGTATCAATGGTACATCTGGAAATCTGATTTTTTTTTATTTTCAACCACAAAACCTGCCAGATACTTTGTATTCAGACACAGATTAGTATCTAATCCTTTTTCGTACCCTCCTGAAAAGGCATTTTGGCCAGTCTCGCACATCCTACAGATTTTTTCCACTTTTTGCGTGTGCAAATTACACAGTGCAATAAAAAGTTACAAATATTGAAAATCACGCTTTTAAAAAATTTACAGAAATAAAATGTAATCACCACAATGTTTGTTTATGATTGAAATTAGGCTTTTGAATGTTAAAAAATGCTAATAAATATGAACACACAACAATCTGAAATTGGTAATTTTACACATAAGTCAGTGTTATTGGCTAATGGGGTATGGGAGCTAAAATTAAACTTTCATGGTTCAGATAGAATGCACAATTGTTAAAACAAGGAACGTGCACGCTCCTGAGCATATCTTAGTATACTCTCAGAAAAAACAGCTAAATTACAACAAAGTATACCAAGAAAAAAAAGGGACCGAAATAAATAAATCTCCATACAGGCCCTTACAGGTACATTACTATGTGAATAGCTTTTGGTATCTGAAACACCTTAAGGGGACACTAAAGTAAAAAATAAACTATCTTAATTCAGATAGAGCATGGAGTGTGCACAATATACTGTCAGTAAGCTGTCCCTTGTTGTATGGTATCACAAAGTTCATTCTAAAGCCAATTAGAAAGACATACATAGAAAAATATAATGTGACGGAAGATAAGAACCAAAAGGCCCATCAAGTCTATACATATTACATGTTACTTATTACTTAGTATAGCCTTATGTATGTCCCATCAAGTCTACACATATTACATGTTACTTATTACTTAGTATAGCCTTATGTACGTCCCATCAAGTCTACACATATTACATGTTACTTATTACTTAGTATAGCCTTATGTATGTCCCATCAAGTCTACACATATTACATGTTACTTATTACTTAGTATAGCCTTATGTACGTCCCATCAAGTCTACACATATTACATGTTACTTATTACTTAGGATAGCCTTATGTATGTCCCATCAAGTCTACACATATTACATGTTACTTATTACTTAGTATAACCTTATGTATGTCCCATCAAGTCTACACATATTACATGTTACTTATTACTTAGTATAGCCTTATGTATGTCCCATCAAGTCTACACATATTACATGTTAGTTATTACTTAGGATAGCCTTATGTATGTCCCATCAAGTCTACACATATTACATGTTACTTATTACTTAGGATAGCCTTATGTATGTCCCATCAAGTCTACACATATTACATGTTACTTATTACTTAGGATAGCCTTATGCATGTCCCATCAAGTCTACACATATTACATGATAAAGTTTTCTTAGTATAGCCTTATGTATGTCCCATCGAGTGTACACATATTACATGTTACTTATTACTTAGTATAGCCTTATGCATGGCCCATCAAGTCTACCCATATTACATGTTACTTACTACTTAGTATAGCCTTATGCATGGCCCATCAAGTCTACACATATTACATGTTACTTATTACTTAGGATAGCCTTATGCATGTCCCATCAAGTCTACACATATTACATGTTACTTATTACTTAGTATAACCTTATGTATGTCCCATCAAGTCTACACATATTACATGTTACTTATTACTTAGTATAGCCTTATGTACGTCCCATCAAGTCTACACATATTACATGTTACTTATTACTTAGTATAGCCTTATGCATGTCCCATCAAGTCTACACATATTACATGTTACTTATTACTTAGTATAGCCTTATGCATGTCCTATCAAGTCTACACATATTACATGTTTTAGTATAGCCTTATGCATGTCCCATCAAGTCTACACATATTACATGTTACTTATTACTTAGTATAGCCTTATGTACGTCCCATCAAGTCTACACATATTACATGTTACTTATTACTTAGGATAGCCTTATGCATGTCCCATCAAGTCTACACATATTACATGTTACTTATTACTTAGTATAACCTTATGTATGTCCCATCAAGTCTACACATATTACATGTTACTTATTACTTAGTATAGCCTTATGCATGTCCCATCAAGTCTACACATATTACATGTTACTTATTACTTAGTATAGCTTTATGTACGTCCCATCAAGTCTACACATATTACATGTTACTTATTACTTAGTATAGCCTTATGCATGTCCCATCAAGTCTACACATATTACATGTTACTTATTACTTAGTATAGCCTTATGTATGTCCCATCAAGTCTACTTAGGATAGCCTTATGCATGTCCCATCAAGTCTACACATATTACATGTTACTTATTACTTAGGATAGCCTTATGTATGTCCCATCAAGTCTACACATATTACATGTTACTTATTAGTTAGGATAGCCTTATGCATGTCCCATCAAGTCTACACATATTACATGTTACTTATTACTTAGGATAGCCTTATGCATGTCCCATCAAGTCTACACATATTACATGTTACTTATTACTTAGGATAGCCTTATGTATGTCCCATCAAGTCTACACATATTACATGTTGCTTATTACTTAGTATAGCCTTATGCATGTCCCATCAAGTCTACACATATTACATGTTACTTATTACTTAGTATAGCCTTATGTATGTCCCATTAAGTCTACACATATTACATGTTACTTATTATTTAGTATAGCCTTATGTATGTCCCATCAAGTCTACACATATTACATGTTACTTATTATTTAGTATAGCCTTATGTATGTCCCATCAAGTCTACACATATTACATGTTACTTATTATTTAGTATAGCCTTATGTATGTCCCATCAAGTCTACACATATTACATGTTACTTATTATTTAGTATAGCCTTATGCATGTCCCATCAAGTCTACACATATTACATGTTACTTAGTACTTAGGGTAACCTTATGCATGTCCCATCAAGTGTACACATATTACATGTTACTTATTACTTAGTATAGCCTTATGTATGTCCCATCAACTCTACACATATTACATGTTACTTATTACTTAGTATAGCCTTATGTATGTCCCATCAAGTCTACACATATTACATGTTACATATTACTTAGTATAGCCTGATGTATGTCCTATCAAGTCTACCCATATTACATGTTACTTATTACTTAGTATAGCCTTATGCATGTCCTATCAAGTCTACACATATTACATGTTACTTATTACTTAGTATAGCCTTATGTATGTCCCATCAAGTCTACACATATTACATGTTACTTATTACTTAGTATAGCCTTATGCATGTCCCATCAGGTCTACACATATTACATGTTACTTACTATTTAGTATAACCTTATGCATGTCCCATCAAGTCTACACATATTACATGTTACTTATTACTTAGTATATCCTTATGCATGTCCCATCAAGTCTACACATATTACATGTTACTTATTACTTAGTATAGCCTTATGCATGTCCCATCAAGTCTACACATATTACATGTTTTAGTATAGCCTTATGCATGTCCCATCAAGTCTACACATATTACATGTTACTTATTACTTAGTATAGCCTTATGTACGTCCCATCAAGTCTACACATATTACATGTTACTTATTACTTAGGATAGCCTTATGCATGTCCCATCAAGTCTACACATATTACATGTTACTTATTACTTAGTATAACCTTATGTATGTCACATCAAGTCTACACATATTACATGTTACGTATTACTTAGTATAGCCTTATGCATGTCCCATCAAGTCTACACATATTACATGTTACTTATTACTTAGTATAGCCTTATGTACGTCCCATCAAGTCTACACATATTACATGTTACTTATTACTTAGTATAGCCTTATGCATGTCCCATCAAGTCTACACATATTACATGTTACTTATTACTTAGTATAGCCTTATGTATGTCCCATCAAGTCTACTTAGGATAGCCTTATGCATGTCCCATCAAGTCTACACATATTACATGTTACTTATTACTTAGGATAGCCTTATGTATGTCCCATCAAGTCTACACATATTACATGTTACTTATTAGTTAGGATAGCCTTATGCATGTCCCATCAAGTCTATACATATTACATGTTACTTATTACTTAGGATAGCCTTATGTATGTCCCATCAAGTCTACAAATATTACATGTTACTTATTACTTAGTATAGCCTTATGCATGTCCCATCAAGTCTACACATATTACATGTTACTTATTACTTAGGATAGCCTTAGGCATGTCCCATCAAGTCTACACATATTACATGTTACTTATTATTTAGTATAGCCTTATGTATGTCCCATTAAGTCTACACATATTACATGTTACTTATTATTTAGTATAGCCTTATGTATGTCCCATCAAGTCTACACATATTACATGTTACTTATTATTTAGTATAGCCTTATGTATGTCCCATCAAGTCTACACATATTACATGTTACTTATTATTTAGTATAGCCTTATGTATGTCCCATCAAGTCTACACATATTACATGTTACTTATTATTTAGTATAGCCTTATGCATGTCCCATCAAGTCTACACATATTACATGTTACTTAGTACTTAGGGTAACCTTATGCATGTCCCATGAAGTGTACACATATTACATGTTACTTATTACTTAGTATAGCCTTATGTATGTCCCATCAACTCTACACATATTACATGTTACTTATTACTTAGTATAGCCTTATGTATGTCCCATCAAGTCTACACATATTACATGTTACATATTACTTAGTATAGCCTTATGTATGTCCCATCAAGTCTACACATATTACATGTTACTTATTACTTAGTATAGCCTTATGCATGTCCTATCAAGTCTACCCATATTACATGTTACTTATTACTTAGTATAGCCTTATGCATGTCCTATCAAGTCTACACATATTACATGTTACTTATTACTCAGTATAGCCTTATGTATGTCCCATCAAGTCTACACATATTACATGTTACTTATTACTTAGTATAGCCTTATGCATGTCCCATCAGGTCTACACATATTACATGTTACTTACTATTTAGTATAACCTTATGCATGTCCCATCAAGTCTACACATATTACATGTTACTTATTACTTAGTGCCTTATGCATGTCCCATCAAGTCTACACATATTACATGTAACTTATTACTTAGTATAACCTTATGCATGTCCCATCAAGTGTACACATATTACATGTTAGTTATTACTTAGTATAGCCTTATGCATGTCCCATCAAGTCTACCCATATTACATGTTACTTATTACTTAGTGCCTTATGCATGTCCCATCAAGTCTACACATATTACATGTAACTTATTACTTAGTATAACCTTATGCATGTCCCATCAAGTGTACGCATATTACATGTTACTTATTACTTAGTATAGCCTTATGCATATCCCATCAAGTCTACACATATTACATGTTACTTATTACTTAGTATAGCCTTATGTATGTCCCATCAAGTGTACACATATTACATGTTACTTATTACATAGTATAGCTTTATGTATGTCCCATCAAGTCTACACATATTACATGTTACTTATTACTTAGTATAGTCTTATTCATGTCCCATCAAGTCTACCCATATTACGTGTTACTTATTACTTAGGATAGCCTTATGTATGTCCCATCAAGCCTACACATATTACATGTTACTTATTACTTAGTATAGCCTTCTGTATGTACCATCAAGTCTACACATATTACATGTTACTTATTACTTAGTATAGCCTTATGTATGTCCTATCAAGTCTACACATATTACATGTTACGTATTACTTAGTATAGCCTTATGCATGTCCCATCAAGTCTACACATATTACATGTTACTTATTACTTAGTATAACCTTATGCATGTCCCATCAAGTGTACACATATTACATGTTAGTTATTACTTAGTATAGCCTTATGCATGTCCCATCAAGTCTACCCATATTACATGTTACTTATTACTTAGTGCCTTATGCATGTCCCATCAAGTCTACACATATTACATGTTACTTATTACTTAGTGTAGCCTTATGCATGTCCCATCAAGTGTACACATATTACATGTTACTTATTACTTAGTATAGCCTTATGTATGTCCCATCAAGTGTACACATATTACATGTTACTTATTACTTAAGTTAGCCTTATGTATGTCCCATCAAGTCTATCCATATTACATGTTAGTTATTACTTAGGATAGCCTTATGCATGTCCCATCAAGTCTACACATATTACATGTTAGTTATTACTTAGGATAGCCTTATGCATGTCCCATCAAGTCTACACATATTACATGTTAGTTATTACTTAGGATAGCCTTATGCATGTCCCATCAAGTCTACACATATCACATGTTACTTACTACTTAGTATAGCCTTATGTATGTCCCATCATTTCTACACATATTACATGTTACTTATTACTTAGTATAGCCTTATGCATGTCACATCAAGTCTACACATATTACATGTCACTTATTACTTAGTATAACCTTATGCAGGTCCCATCATTTCTAAACATATTACATGTTACTTATTACTTAGGATAGCCTTATGTATGTCCCATAAAAACTACACATATTACATGTTACTTATTACTTAGTATAGCCTTATGTATGTCCCATCAAGTCTACACATATTACATGTTACTTATTACTTAGTATAGCCTTATGCATGTCAAATCAAGTCTACACATATTACATGTTACTTATTACTTAGTATAGCCTTATGCATGTCCCATCATTTCTACACATATTACATGTTACTTATTACTTAGGATAGCCTTATGTATGTCCCATAAAGCCTACACATATTACATGTTACTTACTACTTAGTATAACCTTATGTATGTCCCATCAAGTCTACACATATTACATGTTACTTATTGCTTAGTATAGCCTTATGCATGTCCCATCAGGTCTACACATATTACATGTTACTTACTACTTAGTATAACCTTATGTATGTCCCATCAAGTCTACACATATTACATGTTACTTATTACTTAGTATAGCCTTATGCATGTCCCATCAAGTCTACACATATTACATGTTACTTATTACTTTGTATAGCCTTATGCATGTTCCCATCAAGTCTACACATATTACATGTTACTTATTATTTAGGATAGCCTTATGCATGTCCCATCAAGACTACACATATTACATGTTTCTTATTACTTAGTATAGCCTTTGGTATGTCCCATCAAGTCTACACATATTACATGTTACTTATTACTTAGTATGTCCTTATGTATGTCCCATCAAGTCTACACATATTACATGTTACTTATTACTTAGTATAGCCTTATGCATGTCCCATCAAGTCTACACATATTACATGTTACTTATTACTTAGGACAGCCTTATGCATGTCCCATCAAGACTGCACATATTACATGTTACTTATTACTTAGTATAGCCTTATGCATGTCCCATCAAGTCTACACATACTACATGTTACTTATTACTTAGTATAGCCTTATGCATGTCCCATCAGGTCTACACATATTACATGTTACTTACTACTTAGTATAACCTTATGCATGTCCCATCAAGTCTACACATATTACATGTTACTTACTACTTAGTACAGCCTTATGCATGTCCCATCAAGTCTACACATATCACATGTTACTTACTACTTAGTATAGCCTTATGCATGTCCAATCAAGTCTACACATATTACATGTTACTTATTACTTAGGATAGCCTTATGCATGTCCCATCAAGTCTACACATATTACATGTTACTTATTACTTAGGATAGCCTTATGCATGTCCCATCAAGTCTACACATATTACATGTTACTTATTACGTAGGATAGCCTTATGCATGTCCCATCAAGTCTACACATATTACATGTTACTTATTACTTAGTATAGCCTTATGCATGTCCCATCAAGTCTACACATATTACATGTTACTTATATCTTAGGATAGCCTTATGCATGTCCCATCAAGTCTACACATAGTACATGTTACTTATTACTTGGATAGCCTTAAGTATGTCCTATCAAGTCTACACATATTACATGTTACTTATTAATTAGTATAGCCTTATGTATGTCCCATCAAGTCTACACATATTACATGTTATTTATTACTTGGATAGGCTTATGCATGTCCCATTAAGTCTACACATATTACATGTTACTTATTACTTTGGATAGCATTATGTATGTCCCATCAAGTCTACACATATTACATGTTACTTATTACTTAGGATAGCCTTATGCATGTCCCATCAAGTCTACACATATTACATGTTACTTATTACTTAGGATAGCCTTATGCATGTCCCAACAAGTCTACACCTATTACATGTTACTGTTTCCTTCGGATAGCCTTATGTATATCCCATCAAGTTTATACATATTACATGTTACTGTTTTCTTAGGATAGCCTTATGCATGTCACATCAAGTCTACAAATATTACATGTTATTGTTTTCTTAGGATAGCCTTATACATGTACCATCAAGCCTACCCATATTACGTTACTGTTTTCTTAGGATAGCCTTATGCAACAGGTTTTTCAGATGGCCACCAGGGAATCAGAAGGGGGAGGAAACACAGGAAGGGGCACAAGAGGAAGGCCAGGTCTAAGAAGGGGAGGGAGGGGAGGATGGAACAAATATACAATTTGAAGGTCATTAATTTGTCAAGTGTCACACCAACACCCACTGAATATGAGCTCTTGGGTTTAAGATTAGGCTTTGTTCCCAATAGTAATTTTAATTTGTTTGACATGATAGTGGATGTGAATAAAATTGTGAGGGATCTCACTCTGAGGAAGTTTTTTCTGAAACAAAGAGGAAAACAGAGATAATACTGTAGGGCCAATCAATGAAGCTGTGAATGATATTGACCCTGAGACCCCATATATCTATGACTTAGTGGATTTTAAAGAAACCTGTGATTACATTTCATTACACGAGCTAGGTGAGGAATCAGATGTACAATTGATTCCCTCAAGATCTTCACATGGGGGGGTTTAAGCCCAGATCAGTGTTCTATCTTGTTAAGGATAGGGGCCATTTCTGGAGGCTTTCCACCATAGACTTGAGGAAGATCTTACTTATCTGGCCAAAAATCACATGCGTTTTCAAATCTCACCCTTGATTCAGATAGAGCATGACATTTTAAGTAACTTTCTAATATACTCCTATTATCAAATTTTCTTCATTCTCTTGGTATCTTTATTTGAAATGCAAGAATGTAAGTTTAGATGCCGGCCCATTTTTGGTGAACAACCTGGGTTGTTCTTGCTGACTGGTGGATATATTTATCCACCAATAAAAAAAGTGCTGTCCATAGTCTGAACCAAAAAAAAAGCTTAGATGTCTTCTTTTTCAAATAAAGATAGCAATAGAACGTAGAAAAAATGATAATAGGAGCAAATTAGAAAGTTGCTTAAAATTGCATGCTCTATCTGAATCACAAAAGAAAAAATGTGGGTTCAGTGTCCCTTTACAACTAGGGATGACATAGTTATAAAAGAGTCGGACAAAGGGTTCAGCATTGTGGTCCAGAATAAAGTAGATTACATCAATCAGGCGAAAAGACAACTGCATGATGCAGATGTCTACCAAAAACTACTTAGGGATCCGTTGAATGATTTAAAATTGCAATTGTGGAGCCTTTTGGATGATGGGTTGGAGAATGTTATTTTTGACCAAGATACTATGGAGTTTCTCTTTGTAACAAATCCTATAACCCCTATTTTCCATCACCTCCCCAAGGTACACAAATTCTTGGAGAAGGTAAGGGGTAGACCCATTGTTTCGGGTATAGCATCGTTATTTGAACGTTTTTCCAGCTGGGTAGAGTTCCTCCTCCAACCCATGGTCCATCAGTTGCCCTCCTAACTTAGGAATTTGAAACATCTATTAAACAGTCTCAACAAAGTTACCTGGGAGGAAGATTGCTCCTGGCTAACCATTGATGTAGTTGGTCTATACTCGGCAATCCCACATAGCTATGGCCTAGAGGCAGTTAAATATTCACTGGACCATTACAGTGACTATGATGATTCATTCCAAGAATATATTGTTGGAGTTCTAAGATTTTTGTTGACTCACAATTATTTCCAATTTGATGGTCAGTTCTTTCTCCAGAGACGTGGCACTGCCATGGGGGCTAAATTCACCCCAGCCTATGCTAATATCTTCATGGGCTGGTGGGAGAGGTTCCACGTCTTTGGAGAAACCAACCCTTATGCATTAAGATCTATAAGAGATACATTGACGATCTACTGCTCATTTGGAATGAAACACAACAGAAAGCCCTAGATTTTGTATCATACATCAATCACAATGATGTAAATCTAAAGTTTACATGTTCCTTTGAAAAAAGATAGTATACCTTACCTAGATGTGACTCAAATAGGTAATCATATTTCCAATAGGGTCAGCACCAACATATATAGTAAACCTATTTCATCTAATGCTATCCTGGTGAGGAGTCCTAGGAGCTCCTGTATTTTAGCTATCTGATTATTATGCGAATATTTAACTAGGCTCTATATGGAAGCAGCACTTAACTGCCAATCGATTTAGCACCATGATATGCTAGAGTTAATTCCGATAAACAATCAAACTACTAGTAATACTGATAGTGTCAGTCTGTAGTACATCCATCTCGAGTACTCAAGACATACTATTTTTAACAATTTGAGAACCGAGCTATGTTCTATGCAATGTAACGGCTATATTTAGACAGAAACAGCTTCACCTTTTTGCGTGAGAATAACGCTACGATCAAGTAAGGTTATAATACAGTTCAGTATATAAACAGCTATATAGGCGCCCTTAACCTTGGGGCTACCTATTGTAAATCTGAACACCTTGTACATAATTTAGGTATAACCAGCTGCACCTTTTGTGTGAGAATGCTATGATCTAGTATAGTCACAATATAGTTAAGCATATAAACAGATATACAGACGCTTGGAGAACCTTGGAGAAACCTATTATAAAATTGAATACTTTACACACAATGGATTTTACTAGTCGCACCAATATTGCAGTTTACAAGTTCTAAAAGAGATACAGGTGTTTGTAATTTTGCTCCATCGTATTAATTCGTAAGCGTCACTATTAATATTCAAGCAGCTGTTTATCAAAGACCTTTAGTGTCTGTTGTATTCGAACACCTAACTATTTATTTGAGAGGTATCAAGCTCTATTAAAGCCAACATTAATAATTAGCTCAATTACTACAAATACAGCTACTGACAAATCCAGTAAGGGTATATTGTAGCTGAGCATATAAACTATTGAACAGATGCTCTGAATTTTCGAGCAACTTATTACAAATTTAAATGCCTGGCACATAATACATTTTACCAATCGCACTAATATTAAAGTTTACAAGTTGTAACCTTTAAAATGATACACAGGTTTGCAAATCCTGCTATATCGCATTAATATGTAAGCATTGTTACCAGTATTTAAGCAGCTAGTCAGCAAAGTCCTTCAGCGTTTACTAGATCTGAACACACAATTATTTATTTGAATTGTATCAAGCTTTACTAGAGCAACCATTAAAGGGACACTGTACCCAAAATTTTTCTTTCGTGATTCAGATTGAGCATGAAATTTTAAGCAACTTTCTAATTTACTCCTATTATCAAATTTTCTTCATTCTCTTGGTATCTTTATTTGAAATGCAAGAATGTAAGTTTAGATGCCGGCCCATTTTTAGTGAACAACCTGGGTTGTCCTTGCTGATTGGTGGATAAATTCATCCACCAATAAAAAAGTGCTGTCCAGAGTACTGAAACCAAAAAAAGCTTAGATGCCTTCTTTTTCAAATAATGATAGCAAGAGAACGAAGAAAAATTGATAATAGGAGTAAATTAGAAAGTTGCTTAAAATTGCATGCTCTTTCTGAATTACAAAAGAAAAAATTTGGGTTCAGTGTCCCTTTAACCCCTTAATGACTGAGGACGTGCAGGGTACGTCCTCAGAAAAAAGGCAGTTAATGCCTGAGAACGTACCCTGCACGTCCTCGGTGTGGAAAGCAGCTGGAAGCGATCCTGCTCGCTTCCAGCTGCTTTCCGGTTATTGCAGTGATGCCTCGATATGGAGGCATCCTGCAATAACCTTAGATGGCCATCCGATGCAGAGAGAGCCACTCTGTGGCCCTCTCTGCACCGGACATCGATGGCCGGTATCGTTGGTGGGTGGGAGCCGGTGTGGGAGGTGGGTGGCGGCCATCGATGGCCCTGGTCATGTGGAGGGGGGCGGGATCGTGGGCGTGCAAGTCCGGGCGCGCCGGGGCAGGGACCGGGTGGGGACCGCTGCACTACAGAAAAAAATGTGTCCCAAAAATAAAAGTGGGACCAGTAATTGTTTAAAAAAAACCTTATTCGTTATTTAGGTGGTGGGGGTTGGTCCGTGTGGGGGGGGGGGAAGCTACACTACAGAAAAAATAAAAACAATAAAAAAGAAATAAACATTTGATTGTGCAAAATGGGTACTGGCAGACAGCTGCCAGTACCCAAGATGGCCCCCAATAAGGCAGAGGGGGAGGCTTAGAGAGCTGTTTTGGGGGGGATCAGGGAGGTTGGGGGCTAAGGGGGGATCCTAAACACAGCATATGTAAATATGCTTTTTTTTTTTTCTTTAAAAAAAAAAAAAAAAATCTTTTATTTTAGTACTGGCAGACTTTCTGCCAGTACTTAAGATGGCGGGGACAATAGTGGGGTGGGGGAGAAAAGGGAGCTGTTTGGGAGGGATCAGGGGGTGGGATGTGTCAGGTGGGAGGCTGAACTCTACACTAAAGCTAAAATTAACCCTGCAAGCTCCCTACACACTACCTAATTAACCCCTTCACTGCTAGCCATAATACACGTGTGATGCGCAGCAGCATTTAGCGACTTTCTAATTACCAAAAAGCAACGCCAAAGTCATATATGTCTGCTATTTCTGAACAAAGGGCATCCCAGAGAAGCATTTACAACCATTTGTGCCATAATTGCACAAGCTGTTTGTAAATAATTTCAGTGAGAAACCTAAAATTGTGAAAAAATTAACGTTTTTTTTAATTTGATCGCATTTGGCGGTGAAATGGTGGCATGAAATATACCAAAATGGGCCTATATCAATACTTGGGGTTGTCTACTACACTACACTAAAGCTAAAATTAACCCTAGAAGCTCCCTACATGCTCCCTAATTAACCCCTTCACTGCTGGGCATAATACGCGTATTTTGCGCAGGGGCATTTAGCAGCCTTCTAATTACCAAAAAGCAAAGCCAAAGCCATATATGTCTGCTATTTCTGAACAAAGGGGATCCCAGAGAAGCATTTACAACCATTTATGCTATAATTGCATAAGTTGTTTGTAAATAATTTCAGTGAGAAACCTAAAGTTTGTGAAAATATTTGTGAAAAAGTGAAAAAAATTTTTTATTTGATCGCATTTGGCGGTGAAATGGTGGCATGAAATATACCAAAATGGGCCTAGATCAATACTTTGGGATGTCTTCTAAAAAAAAATATATACATGTCAATGGATATTCAGGGATTCCCGAAAGATGTTAGTGTTCCAATGTAACTAGCGCTAATTTTGAAAAAAAGTGGTTTGGAAATAGCAAAGTGCTACTTGTATTTATGGCCCTATAACTTGCAAAAAAAGCAAAGAACATGTAAACATTGGGTATTTCTAAACTCAGGACAAAATTTAGAAACTATTTAGCATGGGTGTTTTTTGGTGATTCTAGATGTGTAACAGATTTTGGGGGTCAAAGTTAGAAAACATGTGTTTTTTTCCATTTTTTCCTCATATTTTATAATGTTTTTTATAGTAAATTATAAGATATGATGAAAATTATGGTATCTTTTGAAAGTCAATTTAATGGCGAGAAAAACGGTATATAATATGTGTGGGTAAAGTAAATGAGTAAGATGAAAATTACAGCTAAACACAAACACCGCAAAAATGTAAAAATAGCCTTGGTCCCAAACGGACAGAAAATGGAAAAGTGCTGCGGTCATTAAGGGGTTAACAGTTAGCTCAATTACTATAAACACAATTACTGACAAATAGCGACTCAAATACGTAACACTTCTATGTCTACACTAGTAGGTAATATTATGTAACAGTGGCACAGATATATAAGCTGTTATATTTGCTAGAAACTTTTTTTTAGCAATTGGTAAGAGATACTGCTTCAATTATATAACTTTGCTAACTAATTGTTCAACAAACATTTCCAGTGCTAATTCGACCATACACAGTCGTTGCTTCTGCCCACCATATTTGATATTAAAACATTTCAGAAGCCCAAGAGTGTTTTTAATATTTTTGTCTCTCCTATTTTAACTAAGTGTGATATAATAAAAGTTATGTTTTAAATCATACAACTCCTCCACACTTTTAAGTCTATGACCCTTCACATTTTTTGTGCATGTCTCAGACTCTCTCTCTACACAACATGTGCAGCTATTTCAATCAAATCATATAAGGAGTATATCCCATTTGGCCCTTTGAGTGCAGAAACTGTAGTCTTTTTTAAAGATTTGGTTCCTTCACCTTTCTTTAGCCCAAATACACACTACAGAGCACCAACCTCTCTATTCCATATTATCCAATACTCATAATATAATAAGGATAGAATGACTGGGTCATTGATTAAACAATAGTAGGGCCATTGGGTTCTTTCTATCTAGCTACCACCAAAACTAACAGTTGGCTAACTACCAAAGGGCACTTTAAATACCATTATCATAAATGCATAGCATGTGGTTGTACAAAAGTTTCTCGCAGCTTTCCGTTTAAAGTAACACAAAGATTTTATAAGCGTTACAGTTACACAAACTGTCAGACAACATTTGTAATTTACTTGATTGAATGCACCTTTTGTGAGAAACAATATGTGGGTTGCTCTACTAGAGAAGCACGTACCCGCATCAGAGAGCATCTCCCAGGCATTTTTAATTCCTTTACAGTCTTTGTGTTTACCACCTCAATTAGAAGTTTATTCCATGAATCCACCACCCTTTCTGTAAAAAAATACTTCCTTACATTTCTCCTGAATCTGCTACCTTCTAACTTTAGATTGTGAGCCCTTGATTTGGTATTTCTTTTTTGTGGAAAATAATTTCAGCTTCTACTTTATTAAGTCCCTTCATATATTTGAAGGTTTCTATCATGTCACCTCTTTCTCTTCTATCCTCTAAACTATACATGTTTAGATCATAGAGTCTTTCCTTGTACGCATTTATTGTATTTTAGACCATGTACCATTTTAATTGCCCTCCTTTAGACAGTTTCTATTTATATCTTTCTAAAGATATGGCCTCCAGAACTGTACACAGTTTTCCAGATTTGGCCTAACTAACGATCTGTAAAGGGGCATAAGAACCTTGTTATTTCTGCTACTATGGGCTAGATTTATTAAAGCTGAGGCGTACAGGGGCGCGTATACGCGCCGCTGTACGCCTCAGCTTGCCTGTGGGGGGGGCGAAATTACCCGTAGGTATTTTCCATTGCACACGAGCGCAATTTTGTGCTTGCGTGCAATCCCGCCTCCCCTGCTTGCGCACAGCCAATCACGCGCGGGCAGGAGCTGTCAATCTACTCAGTCGGACTCGACCGCGGAGATTGAATTTCGCCACCTTAGAGGTGGCGAAGAGCTTAGGGAAGAAGCGGTCTTGTGACCTTGATAAATAACGGTGAGCAAGTTCTTGTGAGAACTTGCAGCCGTAGGGGCTTGATAAATCGAGCCCTAATACCTCTCCCAATGCAAACAAGTATTCGACTGGCCTTACTGGCAGCACTGCTGCATCATCCATGATTTTGCGTTCAGATCGGTGCATGTCATTCTGTGTGCCGATTTCAGCACATCTATGCGTAGTGTTCTAGCGCCTATTCCGCTATTTAAGGGGCGAAGCATCATTTTGTAATGTTTATTTCTTCTTATTTGAATGACACAATTTACTTCTCTTGTTGTGCCTCATCAGCACAGGACACGTAAGAATGGGACATTTATGTGGTTTACAGTGATATTGTGATTCACTGTTTATCATCTAACTGGGTAAAGATCAGCGACACTTCTGTTCTTCTGGGAAAACATAGGAAAGAAAGCTAAAAAATACTCACCCTATGTCACACCTAGCACTAATAGAGAGGAAACTAATTGTGACCCTGCAACAATGCTAACAACTTTCTGTGTAGCTCAAAAACCGAATCTTACTTAACATAGGAACATTACAGGTCAGGGTGTAGTTCCATTTACTGGATAAGGTTTCATGGATGTTCCTCTTCTATTTAAGATGCCGCTGGTGTTGTATTACATCAGTTTGAAATGACTGTCACTTGTATAAATCATTCTTTTGTTTATTTCCTATTACACATTAATAGTGGAAGATAATATGAATTGTTATTAACAAAGTAACAGCAGATCAGTGTGCTGGTACAGATATGGCCTGGAGCAGTGTAATCATTTTATACATTTCCGTTTTGTATCCTGATATCCTCTTGTACAATTACATCTCAAACCTTCCCTTAGATGTGGCACCCACACGGTGACTTGTGACTGTATAGCTGGTCCCTCTGTGTGCGGATACATATTGTAGTGATTGTTACAATTACTTGTGCATAGTTACATTTTTATTTTTAAAAGTTTTATACTGGATCTTTAGATCAGTATCTGTGCATATTCTTCTTTATAGAAGTATATATTGCATGCAGTTATATGGAAATTGTTGTATACTGTCCCTTTAATAAGGTTGTTTGAAGTCAGGTGTACAAATTACCCTACATCCCCTGAGCCAGGGAAGGTGAATCTATAGACAGTTGGTGCCTATAGGGTATTTTATTATAGTGCATAATAAATGATTTGCATATGAATCCGTGTTATATATCAGCAAGGAATATTTAATTGTTAATAGGTGTTATGTTTTAAAAATAAAAATAAACTTTAATGTTTTGTTAGAAGATTGTTACCATTTAACTCATTGTCATATTACACTGTGAGAAAACAGTAAATACTCTGATTATGTAAATAAAAAGATAATTTAATTGTACTCATCTAAATGTGAGTATATATCTCTTTATCAAAAACAGGCCCTGAATTCATTAACCTCATGGTTGCTAGACTGGGATTTAAAAACACTTCTGTCAGCTAATGGGTTAAGGGTGCAATGTTTACAGAAGAACCTCTCTCAATTTCCCACATCCCATTCTCAGAGGTTTTCTCACTTTCTATCAATGAGAGGTGTGGTTCTTACCCAGAATATCATTTTCAGTGCTCTCTGTGTTAGGATTGGTTAAGAATAAATATTATAGTATTTCCAATCCCAGTCCCAAGTGTTGGACACAAATTCTTATTCTATCTGAAACCTCTTCTCACAAGCTGAGCATGAAAACTCAACGCAGAATACAAGAAATGATTAAATTACACACAACTGTGTTCCTAGTTACACTCTTATGCCAGGTATTTTTATTTCTGAATATAAGTTCTACAGGTTAAATATGTTCAATATGAGTATAGAAACTGTATGGTTTAGTTTAACAGTAAGGGTCAGTGAATTATAATCTCTGCAATAATATATAACATATCCTGCATAATATAATCTCATAGAATTCAAAATGAAAATATCATAGTTGTGCAAAGCTAGAAAGCATTACAGTAATAATGTACAACTGCACACTAATGTTGTAATAATACTGTGTTTTGTTTTAAATCTAAACATATTATCTTCAAAGGATTTGTTCTGTTTTTCCTTTCAGATGTCCTCTGGGCAAAAAGGTAAGTTTATCTATCCAATGTATTTCTTATTCAAACATAATATATATTAACATATACTATTGTTTACCTATCTGTCTGTCTGTCTGTCTGCCTGCCTGTCTGTCTGTCTGTCTGTCTGTCTGTCTGTCTGTCTGTCTATCTATCTATCTATCTATCTATCTATCAATCTATCTATCATCTATCTATCTAACTAGCTATCTATCTATCATTCTCTCTGTCATCTATCTATCTATCTATCTATCTATCTATCATCTATCTATCTATCTATCTATCTATCTATCTATCTATCTATCTATCTATATCTATCATCTATTTGTCTGTCTGCATTTCTGTCTAATATATATATATATAAATTAACCCACACTCTTAAGCCTCCTAACTTCTCAATAATAACCTTTGTATTTTAAAATTTTTTAAAATGAGAGTAATATTTGCTCTCTGAAAAGTAATTTAATAAAAAGTTTTGTATATACGTTCAATTATTTGTAATTATTGTTTTTTTCTTTAGATTCAACATTTCTGCTTTGGGATATCTACATTTATGACAATTACTTTATGCAGTTTGAGGATTTAAAATTACATGATTAATAGATTACATGATTAATAGATTAAATGATTAATAGATTACATGATTAATAGATTAAATGATTAATAGATTAAATGATTAATAGATTACATGATTAATAGATTAAATGATTAATAGATTACATGATTAATAGATTAAATGATTAATAGATTACATGATTAATAGATTAAATGATTAATAGATTAAATGATTAATATCTTACATGATTAATAGATTAAATGATTAATAGATTACATGATTAATAGATTAAATGATTAATAGATTAAATGATTAATAGATTACATGATTAATAGATTAAATGATTAATAGATTAATAGATTAACATATACTATTGTTTACCTATCTATCTATCTATCTATCTATCTATCTGTCTATCTGTCTGTCTGTCTGTCTGTCTGCCTGCCTGCCTGTCTGTCTGTCTGTCTGTCTGTCTGTCTATCTATCTATCAATCAATCTATCTATCATCTATCTATCTAACTAGCTAGCTATCATTCTCTCTGTCATCTATCTATCTATCTATCTATCTATCTATCTATCTATCTATCTATCTATCTATCTATCTATATCTATCATCTATTTGTCTGTCTGCATTTCTGTCTAATATATATATATAAATTAACCCACACTCTTAAGCCTCCTAACTTCTCAATAATAACCTTTGTATTTTAAAATTTTTAAAATGAGAGTAATATTTGCTCTCTGAAAAGTAATTTAATAAAAAGTTTTGTATATACGTTCAATTATTTGTAATTATTGTTTTTTTCTTTAGATTCAACATTTCTGCTTTGGGATATCTACATTTATGACAATTACTTTATGCAGTTTGAGGATTTAAAATTACATGATTAATAGATTACATGATTAATAGATTAAATGATTAATAGATTACATGATTAATAGATTAAATGATTAATAGATTAAATGATTAATAGATTACATGATTAATAGATTAAATGATTAATAGATTACATGATTAATAGATTAAATGATTAATAGATTAAATGATTAATAGATTACATGATTAATAGATTAAATGATTAATAGATTAAATGATTAATAGATTACATGATTAATAGATTAAATGATTAATAGATTACATGATTAATAGATTAAATGATTAATAGATTAAATGATTAATAGATTACATGATTAATAGATTAAATGATTAATAGATTACATGATTAATAGATTAAATGATTAATAGATTAAATGATTAATAGATTACATGATTAATAGATTAAATGATTAATAGATTAAATGATTAATAGATTACATGATTAATAGATTAAATGATTAATAGATTACATGATTAATAGATTAAATGATTAATAGATTACATGATTAATAGATTACATGATTAATAGATTAAATGATTAATAGATTACATGATTAATAGATTAAATGATTAATAGATTAAATGATTAATAGATTACATGATTAATAGATTAAATGATTAATAGATTAAATGATTAATAGATTACATGATTAATAGATTAAATGATTAATAGATTAAATGATTAATAGATTACATGATTAATAGATTAAATGATTAATAGATTACATGATTAATAGCTTAAATGATTAATAGATTAAATGATTAATAGATTACATGATTAATAGATTACATGAAGATGTGGGTTCCTAGGTGAAGCTTCTTCTACTTAATGTGTCTTTCTGTATGATATGATATATAATGTGTGTTTCTGTATGATATAATATATAATGTGTGTTTCTGCATGATATGATATATAATGTGTGTTTCTGCATGATATAATATATAACGTGTGTTTCTGCATGATATGATATATAATGTGTGTTTCTATATGATATGATATATAATGTGTGTTTCTGTAGGATATGATATATAATGTGTGTTTCTGCATGATATGATATATAATGTGTGTTTCTGTATGATTTGATATATAATGTGTTTTCTGTATGATATGATATATAATGTGTGTTTCTGCATGATATGATATATAATGTGTGTTTCTGTATGATATGATATATAATGTGTTTTCTGTATGATATGATATATAATGTGTGTTTCTGCATGATATGATATATAATGTGTGCTTTCTGTATGATATGATATATAATGTGTTTCTGTATGATATGATATATAATGTGTGTTTCTGCATGATATGATATATAATGTGTGTTTTCTGTATGATATGATATATAATGTGTGTTTCTGTATGATATATAATGTGTATTTCTGTATGATATAATATATAATGTGTGTTTCTGCATGATATGATATATAATGTGTGTTTCTGCATGATATAATATATAATGTGTGTTTCTGCATGATTTGATATATAATGTGTGTTCTGCATGATATGATATATACTGTGTTTTTCTGTATGATATAATATATAATGTGTGTTTCTGCATGATATGATATATAATGTGTGTTTCTGTATGATATGATATATAATGTGTTTTCTGTATGATATGATATATAATGTGTGTTTCTGCATGATATGATATATAATGTGTGCTTTCTGTATGATATGATATATAATGTGTTTCTGTATGATATGATATATAATGTGTGTTTCTGCATGATATGATATATAATGTGTGTTTTCTGTATGATATGATATATAATTTGTTTTCTGTATGATATGATATATAATGTGTGTTAATGTATGATATATAATGTGTTTTTCTGTATGATATGATATATAATGTGTGTTAATGTATGATATGGTATATAATGTGTTTTTCTGTATGATATGATATATAATGTGTTTTTCTGTATGATATGATATATAATGTGAATATTATTATTAGTATCTGTGTGTGTGTATGCATGTGTGTGTGCATGTATATCTGTGTGTGTGTAAGTATATGTATGTGTGTGTATGTGTATATCTGTGTGTGTGTATGCATGTGTGTGTATGCATGTGTGTGTGTATGTATATATGTGTGTGTATGTGTATATCTGTGTGTGTGTATGCATGTGTGTGTATGCATGTGTGTGTGTGTATGTATATATGTGTGTGTATGCATGTGTGTGTGTATGTATATATGTGTGTTTGTGTGTATGCATGTGTGTGCGTATGCATGTGTGTGCATGTATGTATGCATATGTGTGTGTATGTATATATGTGTGTTTGTGTGTGTGCGTGTATGCGTGTGTGTGTATGCATGTGTGTGTGTATATGCATGTGTGTGTGTATATGTATATGTGTGTGTATGCATATATGTGTGTGTGTATGTATGTATGTGTGTGTGTGTCTGTGTATGTATGTTTGTATGTATGTATATGTATGTGTGTGTATATGTATGTATATATGTGTGTGTATGCATGTGTGTGTATGTATGTGTTTGTGTGTATGTGTATGTATGTGTTTGTGTGTATGTATGTGTTTGTGTATATGTATGTGTTTGTGTATGTATATGTATGTGTGTGTGCATGTATATGTATGTGTGTGTGCATGTATATGCATATGTGTGTGTGTGTGTGTGTGTATGCATGTGTGTGAGTGTGAATGCAAAATATTTAAAACTGCTTAGAACTTGGGAATAGACAAACTGCATTAATGGACCTTTTTGTGTTATGTTATTTAGACTGCCGGATAGTAATGCTGCTTATTTAATATAGATAGACTTCTTCCAAAATACTCCCCGAGCAACAGCATATGTAATGTGTGTATATGTGTAGAGATGTGTATAACTGTGATTGTTAAGTTCAGCTAGCCAGAGGGATAATATGCTGATGATCATTATACCAGTGGCACATTGTATAGGTGACACTTTTCTTCATTGGCAGATCTCCAGATCACTGGCATAACATGTCCCAACTCCGCTCAGCTTCAGATTTTCTGGAACTCCACTTCCAGTCAGGTGTCATATTTTATGTTGGATTTGCGAGTGGTGAACAATTCAGCCATCCCTGCTGTTAGTATTTTCAGCACTGGGTCCTCTCGGAACAGAACGGTGCAGGGTCTACGAGCAGGAACATTCTACAACGTGACACTGAAATCCTACTCTGCTAATAGTGCACTGCTGGGGACAACCTGGGCACAGTCACAGACAGGTCAGTATATTGCTGCTATACATTGTCTCTATATAGAGGCCTATACATTACAGGGCTTTCAAACTCTTATTAGTTTCTGCAATGAGTTTCATAAGCTCCAAAACTCATCCTAAATGGATGTTATAGTTACAGGAACTTCTCAGACACAAAGATATAAGTAAATACTTGTAGCCATAGCTAAACCCAGCCTGGTACTAACACATATAGGGTCAGATTATAAATGCCACGCTAATCTTGTTTCACTTGCTAACTGCGCTCAAAGTAAAAAATGATCACGTCTCAGATTAGCAGCGTGGGCATTACAAGGTAAAAGTAAAACGTTAGCGAATGAGCGAAAAGACTGAGGTGCGCTAAATTCAGGACTTTGGATATCACTAACACGTTCTCTCCATAGGCTTCTAAGGGGCACACTAAAAAATCTAACAGTTATCGCTCTCTTGCAAACCTGACACTGCGTTAGACCAACTGTTCTAAAACAGAAGTGAATTAGAAATACTTGAAATTCCTATATTCTTCACATCGAAGAAAATCTTATTTTTATTTTTAAATATATATATATATAGCAAGCTTCAACAAATTCAGAGGCAAACCAGGTTTTCTTCAAAACAATTAGTCAAATTTATTGACGTTTCGGGGAACAAAACTCCCCTTCTTCAGAACACAAATAACACACACAAACCGTGCTTAAATAGAGTGAAACACAAACAGGTACCTCCTTCTTCCTGTCAAAAAAGGCGCCAAACTGACATCATGATAAGGGCTATTGGTAGTTTAGTTTAAGGAGTGTTTATTATTTTTTATAATTTTAGATAAAAAATTTTTGTAATTTAAAGTGAATGTAAAGATTCATCAAGTAGTGCCCGGTTTTTAAAAATACTATTAAAAAACAGGTGCACTTTCATTGATGAAACATTACATTGTACCATATTTATAGAAATACTTACCTCTTCGTCTTGAAAGCTGATCCAGCGCTTTGCCAGCCCGCTGCAAGCCTCTTCCTACGTCAGAAATGACGATTCCGGCCTTCCTCTAATAACGGCGTTGCTTTAGGTAATGCTTCCCCCGGGGGGGGGGGGGAAGCCATGATTGGAACATGCCGGAATTGTCATTGCTGACGTAGGAAAAGGCTTGCGACGGCTGGAGCGGCTTTCAAGATGAAGAGGTAAGTATTTCTACAAATATGGTGCAATGTAAAGTTTCATCAATGAAAGTGCCCCTGTTTTTAATAGTATTTTTAAAAACCGGGCACTACTTGATGAAACTTTACATTCACTTTAATGTTAGGTTTTATTATTTTAATTGTAACTTAGTATTGGGGTTAATTTAGGGAGTGTTAGCTTACAAACGCAATTATAGTATAGATATATATATATACTGTATATACAGGCAGTCCCTGGGTTACAGACATCCGACTTAAGTACAACTCGTACTTACAAACGGAGAAAATGAAGCTTTAGCGCCAATCCTTCTTTCCAGCATAACCCAAAATACTCAAAATCAAATCATCACAAGGAAAGAATGTGATGTGAAATTTCCTGAACATGGGCACAGATAGCAAAACAAACTTTTCCCTATGCTATCCAAAACTAGAAAAATGTTTGGCTAGAGTTTCACCTAAAAATAGCGCCTGTTCCAACTTACGTCCAAATTCAGCTTAAGAACAAACCTACAGAACCTATCTTGTTCATAACCTCTATCCCTTTTAACTATTTTAAAACGTTTTTATTAATATTCAAATTACATATTTTTTTTATTGAAAAAATGTATATATGTGTGAAATAGTTTATTTTAATGTGGTTTGGAACATTTATTTACAGTTTACTTTAGGTCTGAAATTACGCTAAATATTTTAGCGCAGTTTTGGTTTTTGCTCGAGCGCAAACTATAACTTGTAATCTGAGAACAAGTTAGCGCATTTGTAATATTCATTAAAAGTATGGACAAGTATCAAGTTGCACGCTAATGTTAGCTCAGTCCAGAGATATTGCGTCCCGCATTATCATTAAAAGCGCTACTTATAATCTGAGCTTTAGTCATTTTTGTTTATTTCAGATTATTATTATTCTAACTATTACAGATTTTTGTTATCTGAAATGGATCACCAACACATTTTTATGCTGGCGGAGAGAGTCACGGCAACCAATAAGGCTTTGCAGGCAGTCTGTCCTATTGTAACAAACATGTTCTTTGTGTTAAACAGTTTTAAAGGGACAGTTTTACCTATTTTTTCTGTCCTTTAATTTGCTCCCAATGATCCAGTTTAGTTTTTAAAGTGTATTCAATTGTTCACAAATAGCTCCTTTGCCTTTATATCAGCATTTGAAATAGCAGATTTTGTCTGTGGTAATAATACCTATACTGAAACTTTTTATACACAAGTATTGGCTATAGAAAAGCTGTGTAAACATAGTTTGCAGAAAAAAACTCCACTCTCTGTGGGTGTGGGAGAGCTTAGTAATAAAATGCAAGTTTTTAATCATTCTCTCTAAGAACTGAGCTTTGGTATACAGACAGATATGTGATAAGGACGCATTTGTGTGTACAGAAAGTGATAAAACAAGATCTGATTTCCCTGCAAGCTAAACCCATTGTAATGAGTTGTGGTTTTAAAGAACAAAACCAGATATTTCATGTACAAACATAAACAAAAAAGAGCAATTTCTCACACATTTTACACTCTGCACATTAAAGGGAAAACAATGTTATAGTACACTGCCCCATAAATTTGACTTAGCTATAAGGGATATGAAACTCAGTATTTCTATTATCAAATTTACTTTGTTCTCTTGGTATCCTTAGTTGAACAGAACACAAGTAGGCTCAGTAAGGTGCATGTGTTCAGAGCACTTTATGCAGAATGCTTTTAACAATGTTGTACACTCATGAGACCAATAGATGGCAGCAGTGTGTGTACAAACAGTTGTAATATAGTTCTGACAATGTGCACACTGCCTACCAATGTATGCTTTTTAACACAGAATACCATGAGCACCTAACATGTTCTATCTACATCATGAAATAAAAAATGTCCCTTTAAGTGATAAATGTTCGGCACCATCTAAAACAAAGTACTTCAGAATGTATCACAGGGCTTTTTAAAAAAAAAAAAAAAAAACAGACGTTCCTGTGCTGAATAAAACTAGTCTTTTCTGTATGAGCCGTCCCTGTCAGCCAATGAACACTAGAGTCCCAGGACACAGTCATGCACTTCCTGTTAGCTTTACATTACATTTAAACAGGTACAGTAAAGTCAGAATTAAACTTTCCTGACCTAAGTATCCTTTGCTAAAAAGCAGACCTAGATAGGCTCAGGAGCAGCAATACTGGGAGCTAGCTGCTGATTGGTGTCTGCACATATATGCCTCTATTAATTGGCTCACCAGATGTGCTCAGCTAGCTCCCAGTACTGCATTGCTGCCCCTTCAGTAAAGGATACCAGGAGAACAAAGCACATTTGATAATAGAAGTAAATTGGAAATCTGTGTATAATGATTTGGCCTATTTGAATCCTGAAATAAATAAATTGTGTTTCAGATCCCTTTAACAACAGAACAAAACTCAGTACATTATTACTATTGGTATTGTGGGTAAGAGATTAGTAATTGTTTTGCCTTTATCTCTCAGTGCCAGCGACTCCCCAGATCATCTCATCCAGTGGTATCTCCAGCTCGGAGATCACAGTCACATGGGCAGCACAGGTGGGAGCCAATTACTACTTTCTGCTGATAACACTGGGATCAGAGAGCATCAATCAGACGCACAGCACCCTCAACTGTACCGTGGTGGGACTACAGCCCTCAACTGTCTACAGCCTGACATTATACGCTGTGAACTCTGCAGGATCAAGCGCAGCCAGTAAAAGCATGACGGCTCTCACATGTATGTACCTGCCTAATGTCACATGACCTATTGCATATCCCTTGATTATCATCATTTTATTAGGGCACCAATGTAGTCAGCTGAGCTAGTACTGACTCTCACATGTATGTACCTGCCTGATGTCACATGACCTAGTCACATGACCTATTGCATAGCCCCTGATTGTCATCATTTTATTAGGGCACCAATGTAGTCAGCTGAGCTGGTACTGGCTCTCACATGTATGTACCTGCCTGATGTCACATGACCTAGTCACATGACCTATTGCATAGCCCCTGATTGTCATTATTTTATTAGGGCACCAATGTAAGTCAGCTGAGCTGGTACTGGGTCTCAAATGGTGATTCATCCACAGTACAGACTTTTCTAATCATTCCTGGGTGCCGCAACCACCGATGGGAACCTATCCATAGTCGCCCCACCCACATCGGGATGTGGTACCCTCTGAATTTAGAACACTAAACTACACCTTTACCAACCTCTCTATAGACTTTACTGTAGTTACCACCAGTTTACAACAACAATGAAGTCTGGGCCAGTATTAGGTGATGTTGTATATCAGTGTAACCATCTGCACATCTCTAGAGAACTGACCAATCAGATTATATCTCTGTTTATCTGTGCAGTGACTCCCCCACCAGTCAACATCACACTAATTCCTGTATCAAGCTACTCAGTGGAATTAACATGGTCAAGTGTCAAGAATGCTCTAATGTATGGAATCTACATCTATGAACAAGGACCACCCAACATGCTGGTTGTAATCAGGAAAACCACGTCAACTAATATAATCCTAACTAACCTGCTTCCCTGCACTAAATATATTTTTGCAATGGTGTCGTACAATTGGTTTTATACAGCTGGGGAGGAAAACCGTGTGCTGCATGTGACCGGAAGTGAGTCTTTTGGTTCATCAGATCTATCTGTCTGTCTGTCTATCTATCTATCTATTTATCTAACTATCTATCTGTCTATAATACAGTATCTATCTATCTACAGTATGTATTTATACAGTATCTATCCATCTATCTATCTATCTATCTATCTATCTATGTATGTATTTATACAGTATCTATCTATCTATCTATCTATCTATGTATTTATACAGTATCTATCTATCTATCTATCTATCTATCTATCTATCTATCTATCTATCTATCTATGTATTTATACGGTATCTATGTATCTATCTATGTATCTATCTATGTATTTATACAGTATCTATGTATCTATCTATGTATTTATACAGTATCTATGTATCTATCTATGTATCTATATATGTATTTATACAGTATCTATGTATCTATCTATGTATTTATACAGTATCTATGTATCTATGTATCTATCTATGTATTTATACAGTATCTATGTATCTATCTATGTATCTATCTATGTATTTATACAGTATCTATGTATCTATCTATGTATCTATCTATGTATTTATACAGTATCTATGTATCTATCTATGTATCTATCTATGTATTTATACAGTATCTATGTATCTATACAGTACATATCTGTATTTTTCTTTTTTTTGTTCCTCCCAGCACTTGATGCCCCACGTGACCTCACAGTGCTCTACTCCAGTAATGTGGCATCTGCAGTGGTGTCCTGGCATTCCAGTGTTGGAGCTTCATTTTACGTGGCCAGTGCCAAATCAGAGCATGCGCATGAGGTGCGCTGTAACACGTCCTCTAGCAGCTGTGAGATTCAGGGACTCCTGTGTGAGCAGAAATACTCAGTCAGCGTCACTGCAGAAACTGAGAGCTGCAGTAACAACATGAGTGGAAACATAACGCTGGCGACAGGTACTTTTATCTGCACTCCAGGTCACTTAGTAGATTCTGTTATGCCCCATGTCATGGGGGGGATACATAGTTCAGACCTATTAGTGACAATATGTTTAGCAGGAGGGAGCACTGTACACATGAGCTACACATTATTTTACACACTGTTTTCTTCTGCTTAGATATAAGGACAAAAATCCCCTCCCAGACACCAATAAGTCAGTGAACACCTCAGGGTAATATGCTTATAATGTTACTGACTTAGCACCTGTTGGGACTGACCCTTTAAATCTGCTGACGGATAACTTAATAAGACCATGTCTCATTGTCTACTCACACAACACGTATCATGTTTGCTTGAGAACCCTCTGTACAATATCTGTATGCTGCTGCGAGAATGTATTAGTCACATAGAAGCTGATGACCTAAAGCTCTCCGCTCCAGCGAGATGATCTAATACGCTTCGTCAGTACCGCGAGGTCCCTGAAAGACTTTTTAAAAGGGAATTTTTTCTTGAGAGTTGTTTATCTCTCTATGCAGAGTTCTGGGTGTGAAGGAGAGACACCTATATTGCAAAATAATGTTCAGAAATAGCCCCAAAGAATTGATGAGATTTCTCTCTATACCGGCGAGTTCTTAATCATCAGGTCCAGTCGTAATGATCACATTATGCTCTGATAGATAACGATGACAGTTGGAAACCCTAGGAGAGAAATTGTATCCTACTACGTATCCTAATGTTTTATTGCACCTTGTATCATTTTAAACTGTATAAATACATTGAGGCCCATTTATCAAGCTCCGGACGGAGCTTGAGGGCCCGTGTTTCTGGCGAGTCTTCAGACTCACCAGAAACAGCAGTTATGAAGCAGCGGTCTAAAGACTGCTGCTCCATACCCTGTCCGTCTGCTCTGAGCAGGCGGACAGAGATCGCCAGAAATCAACCCGATTGAGTACGATCGGGTTGATTGACACCCCCCTGCTGGCGGACGATTGGCCGCGAGTCTGCAGGGGGCGGCGTTGCACCAGCAGCTCACAAGAGCTGCTGGTGCAATGCTGAATATGGAGAGCATATTGCTCTCAGCATTCAGCGAGGTCTGTCGGACCTGATCCACACTGTCAGATCAGGTCCGACATACCTTTGATAAATATCCCCCATTGAAGTCAATTCATGAAGTGCACTGTATATGGGCTTACAACAAAATGAAATAATTAAATGCTACAACTGCCGCTAATTAAATGAAATAGTATGGTGGAAACCCAGGGTAACGCACCAGCATTATTATTACATTGGGCGTTGGTGCCTTAGATCCGTCATTCCTGTTATTGGGCTCAAATTGCTGCTGCAGTCAGATACATAGAAAATGTCATCAAACTTCTAATCTGGGCCTGATTCTCTAAATTTCATCAGCATGGAGAGAAGTATCACGCTGACCTTCGCATGGGTAGTCCTCATTGTGTCTCAGTGATTAGCGAGATGCCTCACATAGAAGTAATGACTCTCTCTGGAATAGAAAATCTCCCAGGGGGACCAAATATGACAGGTAGCACCCACCACTAATTACATTTTTTTACACAAACAAATTTGTGTTTTTTTCTGTGTACTTTACTGAACATTTGCTACTAGTTTCATATACATTTTTTAACCAGTAATTAGTGCATTGTGTATTTTTAAAACAATCTCACCAGCTTACATTTGCCAAGATAAATCAGTGAGATCTGCAGCATAATATGCTTACAGTAAATACAATGAGACCTGTTATACATTTTAGACACGCCCCTGTTCATTCCACTCACATCAGCTGTGAGAATATTTTTTTAATAGAAGAGTAATGTAAGCATTGCTTTTTTTTACCTTCTGGTACAGTGAATACGTTTTTACTGTGTATATTAAATATAATTGTTTTTCATACCCAAACGCCACCAATCACCACATTCGGAGGAGCCAATCTTGGCAGAAAAGAAGGCTAGCCACTCTCACATTTTAGTATAAAGTTCCTTACCATTAAAGTCACTTAGGGAAACACATGTAGCAGGGTTAGCCTTGATAAATCAGCCGTTCTGAGAATAAGAAAATCCACAAGTGCTAAATTACATGAAATGAGGAAAAACATTGTTGCATTACACTTCATGCTTTTTAAACTGCTTATTTAACTGAGCTATATATAGTAATATATATCTCTTTCCATTGCAAACAGAAATGTAGGATACGCACCTTAGCGAGATACACAACTTGCAATAAAAAGTAACATTTACAGATAGAAAATCCTGTGAAAGTCCTGAAAGCCCTGGCGGATCTTTTTAGATAATTTAGCCTTGGCTAAGAGCTTTAGTGAATTGGTACCCAGGTGCAATGTTCATTTAGAAGCTGATTCTGAAAATAAAATTTAACATGAAAAGTTTGCACAAATTATGGTTTTTAGGAGCAAAAACTACAAACTTTCTCCTATAATATATCTTTAATAAAACCAATCATCTTCTGGTAAGTAGAAAAAAGAACAGCCAGTAATGACTTTTTGTTTTAATCATATTGAACAAGTTGTGTCTCATTAAGGGTTTGTTATTCTTTCAGTTGTAGTTGTTTTCGCTTTTTTCTTCTCACAGCCCCGTGCTCCCCGGAGAATGTCACCGTTGTACGTGACTGCGAGATCAACACTGTTAGTCTGTACTGGAATCCAGTTAAAGGGGCCCTTAAATATACAGCGTCTGCGCTTGCCTTGGATGGCAACAAAGTAGAATGTTCCAACCAGGACACCAACTGCTTCTTTTTAAACCTGATGTGCGGAATGGAGTATGTCATGAGTGTTTCTGCCTTTGATGGAACCACAAATGGTACTAGCAGTCCTGGCATCAAAGTACAAACTGGTGAGAAGTGCACATGCGCCACAGTCAAAGCTTAAAGGGACACTAAACCCAAATTTGTTCTTTCATGATTCAGATAAAGCAGCAATTTTAAGCAACTTTGTAATTTAATCCTATTATCAATTTTTCTTCATTCTCTTGCTATCTTTATTTGATAAAGCAGAAATCTACGCAAAGGAGCCGGCCTATTTTTGGTTCAGCACCCTGGATAGTGTTTGCTTATTGGTGGGTACATTTGGCTACTCAATAAGCAAGCGCAACCCAGGTGCTGAACCAAAAATGGGCCTTTTCCTAAGCTTTATATTCCTGCTTTTTAAATAAAGATACAAGAGAACAAAGAAAAATAGATAATAGGAGTAAATTAGAAAGTTACTTAAAATTGCTACTCTATCTAAATCATGAAAGAACAAATGTGGGTTTAGTGTCCCTTTAATCATAGATCAGGATTAAATTCAATATAAAGAGACATTAAACCCCAAACTGAGTTCCCCATAAAATATGTTTTCTTTTTATCCACAGTAAAAATAAGAATTTGTAATGAAATATTGAATATCATTTTAGTTTCATATTATTTTTATGTCATTTATAATGTAATATCACTGCACTGTAGATTTAACATTGTGTTTTAAAGGGACATGCAAGTCAAAATGATAATGTTATGACTCAGAGCAGCAATTGTAACAGACTTTTCAATTTAATTGTATTATCTCATTTGCTTTGTTCTCTTGGAATCCTTTATTGAAAATCACACTTAGGGAGGCTCAGGAGCAGCAATTAGTTGAGGGCTAGCTGATTATTGGTGGCTACACACATATGCACATTGTCACTGGCTCACAAGGTGTGCGCACCTAGCTCCCAGTAAGGCATTGTTGCTCTGTGGCTGGTTTTATCTATGTATTTAACAAGCAATAGAACAATAATAAAATGCACGAGCACATTACAGCAAGTTCTTTAAAACTGAGAAAATTTCAGGCTCTGCTGTTGAGTCGGTATAAATGGAGCCGTAAGCTACCGAAGTGGCCGACAGCTAAAAGTAGTTTACGGCTCAATTTTAGCACCAAGATTCCATAGAAATATTTTGCGCAGTCGCTCTTTTCGTGTATGTGTAAGTTAACATTCCGTTAATGCTTCCAACCAATGTCGGATTCGATAAAAAAAAGCGACATAGCAGGTTTGTTGCTATGGTAACCCGACCTGACACTGTAAAAGTTACATTTAGCACTTGTTGTTGACCAGGTTGTTTGCATTAAGCTGTGGCTTTTAATTGCAACATATATGTATTATATGTTTAAAGAAAAAACACAGATGCCTTTATCATAACTTTTTAGAATTTTTTTTAAATTCTTGTTTTTGGGCCAAACTGCCGGTGAAATATCCATTCATATGACCATTTGGCTCATGATACAATTTTCTCAGGTATGTTCCACCTTCAAAAAACACTTAAGGGCCAGCATATATCAGTCACACACTGGCCGTTTTTCAATTGCTGACTTTTGTAGGTCACAAAACAAAGATACATTAAATTTTTGAAATGTTGTTTTATTTAAGGAAAAACATATTTTTAAATGTATTGATAAATGTAATATTTAGTGCTGCCATAGGCATAGGCCTACATAGAATTCTGGAGATATGTTCTTGATTATATACATATTTATATTTAATAAAGAACTTTACTCCAACTCGTCCAATACCTGGTCCTGCGCTACAAATAACAATAAATGTATACGGTAAAACACTTGCATTGTTTGCAAACTAATATCTAAATGAGAACTAGTTAACAAAAGCTAATTTTTTTCACTTTTACACCCAGTGGAGCATGCCGTAATGTTTGCGAATTTAGCGACAGCTTCTGACAGTGTTTTACCTGTTTGGAAACCGGGTGTAATTTTGCCCTTTGTGGCTTCTATTATTTTCTATGGGACGCATAATTTTTCAGCAGCTGCCAGTAATGGTGGAAAATGCGCCGCTGGAAACTGTCGATAATAAAATGCTTTGTGACAGCAGTTTTTTTTTTTTTTTAGATAGTGTGAAAAACCATTCATGGCTCATTGGAAACGAGACCTAATTTACCTAAAGTCTGTTTCAGTTTTTGGCAGCAGCAGCTTGAGTTATAGACTTTTGCAGCCCTTGGCATTCCCCAGTTAAACTGACCTCATCTGACATTTTTTGTTGGGTGAAAAGTTACAGCTTTGGGGATAGACCTCAGAATCTTTGTTCCTTTATTGCTACAAGAATGGGTTTGGTAACATATCTCAAAACATTGCAACAGTAGCATAATATCTAAACATTGTATTTGTATTACACAGAACACAAATACATAATCATGTAAAAAACAAATATAGGATCTGTGTTTTGCCTTTAAATTACCAAAAATGTTGCATTAAAAAAAAACAACAAAAGACAAATGCTACAAAACCTCAAAGGGACAGTCTACCCCAGAATTTTTATTGTTTAAAATATAGATAATCCCTTTATTACCCATTCCCCAGTTTTGCATAACCAACACAGCAACTTTCTAATTTACTCCTATTATCAAATTGTCTTCATTCTCTTGGTATCTTTATTTGAAATGCAAGAATGTAAGTTTAAATGCCGGCCCATTTTTGGTGAACAACCTGGGTTGTCCTTGTTGATTGGTGGATAAATTCATCCACCAATAAAAAAGTGCTGTCCAGAGTACTGAAACCAAAAAAAGCTTAGATGCCTTCTTTTTCAAATAATGATAGCAAGAGAACGAAGAAAAATTGATAATAGGAGTAAATTAGAAAGTTGCTTAAAATTTCATGCTCAAACTGAATCACAAAAGAAATATTTTGGGTACAGTGTCCCTTTAATACACTTTTTACCTCTGTGATTACCTTGTATCAAAGCCTCTGCAGACTGCCCCTTATCTCATTTATATTAATATATGTTTTACCTCTGTGATTACCTTGTATCTAAGCCTCTGCAGACTGCCCCTTATCTCATTTATATTAATATATGTTTTACCTCTGTGATTACCTTGTATCTAAGCCTCTGCAGACTGCCCCTTATCTCATTTATATTAATATATGTTTTACCTCTGTGATTACCTTGTATCTAAGCCTCTGCAGACTGCCCCCTAATTCAGTTCTTTTGACAGATTTTAGCCAATTGGTGCTCACTCATAGTTAACTCCACGGCGTCAGCACAATGTTATCTATATGGCACACATTAACTAACGCCCTTTAGTTGTGAAAAAAATGTCAAAATGCATTCAGATAAGAGGCGGCCTTCAAGGGCTTAGAAATTTGCGTATGAGCCAACCTAGGTTTAGCTTTTAACTAAGAATACCAAGAGAAAAAAAAACAAATTTGATGATGAAAGCAAATTGGAAAGTTGTTTAGAATTACTTGCCGTATCTGAATAATGAAAGTTTATGTTTGATTAGACTGTCCCTTTAATTTGTTTCAAATCTAGTGCCAGAAATGTATTTAGACATATACTTGCAGGAAAAGGATAGTCCCGATATCCCAGAGAGTATATTACTGTAGTGGGCTGTGGTACTTTTTAGTGGATGTTTATATCAGTACAGCACAATGTTTCCTCCTAGCGGTTCTCAAGACCTGAAGGTCTATTTCTATCTATCTATTGGGTACTTATAGAGCGCAAACTAATCACCCGTGAGGGTCTCAAGGCGCTAAGGGAAGAGGATAGGAGGAGGGGGGAGGGGATGGGCGTTCAGCGGAAGAGCCAGGTTTTGAGGTCCTTTCTGAACTATTTAGCCGGTATAACAGAGAACAAGGAGCCACAGAGCATATTATACAAATATGGCTTTTCTAATGAGATTGAGTTTGTACTTGTTCCTTATATTGACCTATGTCCATTATCCCACACAGCTCCCTGTGACCCCTCTATCCTGATGGCCAATTCCAGTTGCCAGGACAGCAGCCTCCTTGTTTCATGGGCACAATCAGAGGGAGCCCTTTACTATATGGCAACAGCGCTGGGCAGCAGTGGGACCACATATAACTGCACATCACTGAACACCAGTTGCAAGATTATGGGGCTGCAGTGTGGGGAGAGCTTGTCTGTTGCTGTAGTCGCCTACGACAATTCATGTCCGAGCACCATGAGTAACAGCAAAGAGGTGGTGACAGGTAGGGAGAAGCTGTACCAGCCAATACAGAGATGTGTCATTAGGCATAGTATTTATACGTGTTTATAGGGAGGTGTTTTATAGGCAAAAGGAGGAGTTATAGGGAGGGTTATATAGTACAATAGGAGGAGTTATAGGGAGGGTTATATGGTACAATAAGAGGAGTTATAGGGAGGGTTATATGGTACAATAGGAGGAGTTATAGGGAGGGTTATATGGTACAATAGGAGGAGTTATAGGGAGGGTTATATGGTACAATAGGAAGAGTTATAGGGAGGGTTATATGGTATCATAGGAGGAGTTATATGGAGGGTTATATGGTGCAATAAGAGGAGTTATAGGGAGGGTTATATGGTACAATAGGAGGAGTTATAGGGAGGGTTATATGGTGCAATAGGAGGAGTTATAGGGAGGGTTATATGGTGCAATAGGAAGAGTTATAGGGAGAGTTATATGGTGCAATAGGAGGAGTTATAGGGACGGTTATATGGTGCAATAGGAGGAGTTATAGGGAGGGTTATATGGTGCAATAGGAAGAGTTATAGGGAGAGTTATATGGTGCAATAGGAGGAGTTATAGGGAGGGTTATATGGTGCAATAAGAGGAGTTATAGGGAGGGTTATATGGTACAATAGGAGGAGTTATAGGGAGGGTTATATGGTAGAATAGGAGGAGTTATAGGGAGGGTTATATGGCACAATAAGAGGAGTTATAGGGAGAGTTATATGGCACAATAGGAGGAGTTATAGGGAGAGTTATATGGTGCAATAGGAGGAGTTATAGGGAGGGTTATATGGTGCAATAGGAGGAGTTATAGGGAGGGTTATATGGTACAATAGGAGTTATAGGGAGGGTTATGTGGTGCAATAGGAGGAGTTATAGGAAGGGTTATATGGTGCAATAAGAGGAGTTATAGGGAGGGTTATATGGTACAATAGGAGGAGTTATAGGGAGGGTTATATGGTAGAATATGAGGAGTTATAGGGAGGGTTATATGGCACAATAAGAGGAGTTATAGGGAGAGTTATATGGCACAATAGGAGGAGTTATAGGGAGAGTTATATGGTGCAATAGGAGGAGTTATAGGGAGGGTTATATGGTGCAATAGGAGGAGTTATAGGGAGGGTTATATGGTGTAATAGGAGTAGTTATAGGGAGGGCTATATAGTGTAATAGGAAGAGTTATAGGGAGGGTTATATGGTGCAATAGGAGGAGTTATAGGGAGGGTTATATAGTGTAATAGGAGGAGTTATAGGGAGGGTTATATGGTGCAATAGGAGGAGTTATAGGAAGGGTTATATGGTGCAATAGGAGGAGTTATAGGGAGGGTTATATGGTGCAATAGGAGGAGTTATAGGGAGGGTTATATGGTGCAATAGGAGGAGTTATAGGGAGGGTTATATGGTGCAATAGGAGGAGTTATAGGGAGGGTTATATGGTGCAATAGGAGGAGTTATAGGGAGGGTTATATGGAGCAATAGGAGGAGTTATAGGGAGAGTTATATGGTGCAATAGGAGGAGTTATAGGGAGGGTTATATGGTGCAATAGGTGGAGTTATAGGTAGGGTTATATGGTGCAATAGGAGGAGTTATAGGGAGGGTTATATGGTGCAGTAAGAGGAGTTATAGGGAGGGTTAAACAGGGCAATAGGAGGAGCTATAGGTAAGATTATATGGTGTAATAGGAAGAGTTATAATGAGGGTTATATTGTGCAATAGGCAGAGTTATAGGGATGGTTATATGGATCAATAGGAAGAGTTATAGGGAGAGTTATATGGGGTGAGGTGAAGTTATAAGGAGGGTTATATGGAGAGAATACAATTATTTTTGTGACTGAAGCAGAAAATTGTAATAGAAATTATAGCCATAACTCACTTTCCTTGTTCCTAGGTCCTTGTGCACCCAGACATATTACAGCCCTGACTGACTGTGTTGACCACTCCAGCCTCATCCAATGGGAATACAGTGAGGGAGCCATTTCGTATACAGTTCATGCCAATGCCAAAGACTTACCTGAATACACCTGTAAATCATTTGACCTGGGCTGTTCCTTTACTGACCTGCCATGTGGTCAGATATTCAGTGTGTTTGTAACGGCATCTAATGACCAATGTGACAGTGCTCCGAGTCCCCTTACTGAGATCCGGACAGGTAACAAAATCTTCTTCCACAGACCAGACCCATGGGTGCACTATTATATATAAATACACACATAGACATATACACACATGTAGATACATATATGCACTTATAGATACACAAATGTGCATATAATACCTATATACACATAGAGACACATACACCCATATAGATAACACATATGCATATAGATACCTATATACACATAGACACCCATATAGATAAACACATATGCATATAGATACCAATACACACATAGACACACATACACCCATATAGATACAATCATGCATATAGATACAAATATAGGTACACATGCACACATATACACTTATAGATACACACATATGCATATAGATACATATATAGGTACACATACACACATAGATACACTTATAGATACACACACATGCATATAGATACACATATAGGTACACATACACACATAGATACACTTATAGATACATGCATATGTATATAGATACACATATAGGTACACACATACACACATAGATATACGTATAGATACACACATATGCATATAGATATATATTTTCAAATAGACACACATACACACATATGCACTTATAGATATATGCACATATAAACACATATACTTATATAGATAAGCATAAAGATACACAAATGTACTTATAATTACACACATACACACAGAGACACATATACACACATACATATATACACACACATATACATATAGATACACATATGCACTTGAAAATACATTGATACTTATATAAATACATAAATATATATATATATATATATATATATATATAGAGAGAGAGAGAGATAGATGCACCCATACACATATGAATGCACTTATAGATACACATATACACATATAAATACACATATACACATATAAATACACATATACACGTAGAAACACATATAAATATACATATACATGTACAAACATATATACACATATAAATACAATACACATATACATATACATATATATGTAGAAACACATATACACATATATAAATACACATATACACAAATAAATACACATACACTCATATAAATATACATATACACGTAGAAACACATATACACATATAAATACACATATACACATATAAATACACATATACACGTATAAATACACATATACACATATAAATATACATATACACGTATAAATACACATATACACATATAAATATACATATACACGTATAAATACACATATACACATATAAATACACATATACACGTATAAATACACATATACACATATAAATATACATATACACGTAGAAACACATATACACGTAGAGTCATACACATATAGATATACATATATATACATATAAACGTACAAACACATACAGTATACACATATAAATTCACATATACACATAGATATACATATTTATAGATGCTTTAAGTTTAATCACAAACGGCTAGATTTAGAGTTTGGCGTTAGCCGTCAAAAGCAGCGTTAAGGGGTCCTAACGCTGCTTTTTACCGCCCACTGGTATTTAGAGTCAGGCAGGAAAGGGTCTAACGCTCACTTCCCTACCGCGATTAAACCTAACACTACACTATCATTAAATTAATTAAATAAATTAACTACAATTACCTAAAATAAAATACAATAAAATAAACTATTCTATAATACAAACCCCCCCCCCCACTAAATTACAAAAAATAAAAATGAATTATGAGCAGTTTAAACTAATTACACCTAATCTAAGCCCCCTAATAAAATAAAAAAGCCCCCCAAAATAAAAAAATCCCTACCCTATTCTAAAATACAAAAGTAATCAGCTCTTTTACCAGCCCTTAAAAGGGCTTTTTGCGTGGCCTTGCCCCAAAGTAATCAGCTCTTTTGCATGAAAATAAAAATACAATACCCCACCAACATTACAACCCACCACCCACATACCCCTACTCTAACCCACCCAAACCGCCCTTAAAAAAACCTATCACTAACCCCCTGAAGATCTCCCTACCTTGAGTCGTCTTCACTCAGCCGAGCCGAATTCTTCATCCAAGGGGCGCTGAAGAGGTCCATCATCCGAGAGAAGTCTTCATCCAAGGGGCGCTGAAGAGGTCCATCATCCGGCTGAAGTCTTCATCCAAGCGGCAAAGAAGAGGTCTTCCATCGGGGCGATGTCTTCTTCCAAGCGGCATCTTCAATCTTCTTGCTTCAGGATCCATCTTCATCCCGCCGACGCGGAACATCCATCTTCCCCGACGCCTACTCGACGAATGAAGGTTCCTTTAAGGGACGTCATCCAAGATGGCGTCCCTTCAATTCTGATTGGCTGATAGAATTCTATCAGCCAATCGGAATTAAGATAGAAAAAATCTGATTGGCTGATGCGATCAGCCAATCAGATTGAAGTTCAATCCGATTGGATGACCCAATCAGCCAATCGTATTGAACTCGCATTCTATTGGCTGATCGGAACAGCCAATAGAATGCGAGTTCAATACGATTGGCTGATTGGATCAGCCAATCGGATTGAACTTCAATCTGATTGGCTGATTGCATCAGCCAATCAGATTTTTTCTACCTTAATTCCGATTGGCTGATAGAATTCTATCAGCCAATCGGAATTGAAGGGATGCCATCTTGGATGACGTCCCTTAAAGGAACCTTCATTCGTCGAGTAGGCGTCGGGGAAGATGGATGTTCTACGTCGGCGGGATGAAGATGGATCCTGAAGCAAGAAGATTGAAGATGTCGCTTGGAAGAAGATATCGCCCCGATGGAAGACCTCTTCTTTGCCACTTGGATGAAGACTTAAGCCGGATGATGGACCTCTTCAGCGCCCCTTGGATGAAGACTTCTCTCGGATGATGGACCTCTTCAGCACCCCTTGGATGAAGAATTCGGCTCGGCTGAGTGAAGACGACTCAAGGTAGGGAGATCTTCAGGGGGTTAGGTTTTAAGGGGGGTTTGGGTGGGTTAGAGTAGGGGTATGTGGGTGGTGGGTTGTAATGTTGGGGGGGGGTATTGTATTTTTATTTTCATGCAAAAGAGCTGATTACTTTGGGGCGAGGCGCCGCAAAAAGCCCTTTTAAGGGCTGGTAAAAGAGCTGATTACTTTTGTATTTTAGAATAGGGTAGGGAATTTTTTATTTTGGGGGGCTTTTTTATGTTATTAGGGGGCTTAGATTAGGTGTAATTAGTTTAAACTGCTTGTAATTCTTTTTTATTTTTTGTAATTTAGTGTTTGGTTTTTTGTATTATAGAATAGTTTATTTTATTGTATTTTATTTTAGGTAATTGTAGTTTATTTAATTAATTTAATGATAGTGTAGTGTTAGGTTTAATTGTAACTTAGGTTAGGATTTATTTTACAGGTAATTTTGTAGTTATTTTAACTAGGTAGCTATTAAATAGTTCTTAACTATTTAATAGCTATTGTAACTAGTTAAAATAAATACAAAGTTGCCTGTAAAATAAATATAAATCCTAAAATAGCTACAATGTAATTATTAATTATATTGTAGCTATATTAGGGTTTATTTGATAGGTAAGTATTTACTTTTAAATAGGAATAATTTAATAAATTTTAGGAATATTATTCCGTTTAATATAAATTATATTTATGTTAGGGGGTGTAAGGGTTAGGGTTAGGTTTAGGGGTTAATAACTTTATTATAGTAGCGGCGACGGTGCCGGCGGGAGATTAGGGGTTAATAATTGTAGGTAGGTGGCGGCGATGTTAGGGAGGGCAGATTAGGGGTTAATACTATTTATTCTAGTGTTTGTGAGTCTGGAGTGCGGCGGTTTAGGGGTTAATACATTTATTATAGTGGCGGTGAGGTCCGGTCGGCAGATTAGGGGTTAATAAGTGTAGTTAGGTAGCGGCGACATTGGGGGGGCAGATTAGGGGTTAATAAATATAATATAGGGGTCGGCGGTGTTAGGGCCAGCAGATTAAGGGTTCATAGCTATAATGTAGGTGGCGGCGGTGTCCGGAGCAGGCAGATTAGGGGTTAATAATAATATGCAAGGGTCAGCGATAGTGGGGGCGGCAAATTAGGGGTTAATAAGTGTAAGGTTAGCAGTGTTTAGACTCTGGGTTCATGTTAGGGTGTTAGGTGCAGACTTAGAGAGTGTTTCCCCATAGGAAACAATGGGGCTGCTTTAGGAGCTGAACGCTGCTTTTTTGCAGGTGTTAGGTTTTTTTTCAGCCAGCTCAGCCCCATTGTTTCCTATGGGGATATCGTGCACAAGCACGTTTTAGCTGCTTACTGCTACCGTAAGCAACGCTGGTATTGAGGGTTGAAGCGGAGCTAAGTTATGCTCAACGCACCCTTTTTTGAGCCTAACGCAGCCCCTCAGACAACTCTAAATACCAGCGTTGTTGGAAGGGTGCGCTGGGAAAAGAAGCAGCGTTAGCTACGCGGGTCTTTACCGACAAAACTCTAAATCTAGCCGAAAATGTTATGTTCTCTGTATATTTAGTCAGTACAGTAGTTTATTTCTGACCTATTTGCTATTTCAGCTATATCTGCTTTCACCTCCCACATGATAATAATCATTTTATTTCCTTAGTGCCATGTGTTCCACAAAATGTAAGAAGTGAAGTCATTTGTGACCCAAACGTTCTCCTTGTCACCTGGGCACAGGGCGCTGAAAATGTGACATTTGTGGCCTCTGCCCAAGAGAGTGATTCTGTATACTACAATTGTACATCCCAGGAAAACTCGTGTGAAATTAGTAATATCCACTGTGGTCAGATTTATTCTGTGTCTGTCCGTGCGGATAATGGTCGGTGCACTTCACTCTCCAATGAGACAGCTCCGGTTTACTCAGGTAACAAAGAGCTGTTACATTTGCTTTGGTTGAACCTTATATTTGTCATCTCTACATGATACATTCATTATAGTGTACACATTTTTATCTATTTTTTTCCGTTTTTTTTTTTTATGACAAGTCACTGTCTGCCAATAAGTGAGAACCCTGATGATCAGCCAGTGAGCAAGCAGTCCTTAGGGCTAAGTTGCAGTTCCTGTTTATGTAGACATTGTTTTCATGCAAAATGTAATCATAGTCATGATGGATTTTTCCCCAGCAATTTCTGTTTCTTTAGAACTTACCAAAGAAACATAGATATTGATGGCAGATAAGAATCCTAGGCCCATTAAGTCTGCCCATATTTCCTATGAAGTGAAGCTTATTTAGTATGTTTAGATAGTTGTATGCTTATCTCAGGCATTAATTAGTATATAGGATATCCTTATGCTTATCCCAGGCATTAATTAGTACGTAGGATAGCCTTATGCTTATCCCATGCATTAATTAGTATGTAGGATAGCCTTATGCTTATCCCAGGCATTAATTAATATGTAAGATAGCCTTATGCTTTTACCAGGCATTAATTAGTATGTAGGAAAGCCTTATGATTATCCCAGGCAGTAATTAGTATGTAGGAAAGCCTTATGATTATCCCAGGCATTAATCAGTATGTAGTATAGCCTTATGATTATCCCAGGCATTAATCAGTATGTAGTATAGCCTTATGATTATCCCAGGCATTAATCAGTATGTAGGATATAGCCTTATGCTTATCCCAGGCATTAATCAGTATGTAGTATAGCCTTATGATTATCCCAGGCATTAATTAGTATGTAGGAAAGCCTTATGCTTATCCCAGACAATAATCAGTATGTAGTATAGCCTTATGCTTATCCCAGGCATTAATCAGTATGCAGTATAGCCTTATGCTTATCCCAGACAATAATTAGTATATAGGATAGCCTTATGCGTATCCCAGGCATTAAACAGTATGTAGTATAGCCTTATGCTTATCCCAGGCATTAATCAGTATGTAGGATATAGCCTTATGCTTATCCCAGGCATTAATCAGTATGTAGTATAGCCTTATTATTATCCCAGGCATTAATTAGTATGTAGGATATAGCCTTATAATTATCCCAGGCATTAATTAGTATGTAGGAAAGCCTTATGCTTATCCCAGGCAGTAACTATTATGTAGGAAAGCCTTATGCTTATCCCAGGCAGTAACTAGTATGTAGGATAGTCTTATGCTTATCCCAGGCATTCATTTGTATATAAGTTAGCCTTATGCTTATCCCAGGCATTAATTTGTATATAAGTTAGCCTTATGCTTATCCCAGGCATTAATTTGTATATAAGTTAGCCTTATGCTTATCCCAGGCATTAATTTGTATATAAGTTAGCCTTATGCTTATCTCAGGCATTAGTTAGTATGCAGTAGGATAGCCTTGTGCTTATCCCAGGCATTAGTTAGTATGCAGTAGGATAGCCTTATGCTTATCCCAGGAATTAATTAATTAATTAATATGTAGTATAGCCTTTCCCAGGCATTCATTTGTATATAAGTTAGCCTTATGCTTTTCCCAGGCATTAGTTAGTATGTAGGATAGCATTATGTTTATCCCAGGCATTCATTTGTATATAAGTTAGCCTTATGCTTATCCCAGGCATTAGTTAGTATGTAGGATAGCCTTATGCTTATCCCAGGCATTCATTTGTATATAAGTTAGCCTTATGATTATCCCAGGCATTAGTTAGTATGTAGGATAGCCTTATGCTTATCCCAGGCATTAGTTAGGTTGTAGGATAACCTTATGCTTATCCCAGGCATTAATTAGTACGTAGGATAGCCTTATGCTTATCCCATGCATTAATTAGTATGTAGGATAGCCTTATGCTTATCCCAGGCATTAATTAATATGTAAGATAGCCTTATGCTTATACCAGGCATTAATTAGTACATAGGATAGCCTTATGCTTAACCCCAGGCAGTAATTAGTATGTAGGATAGCCTTATGCTTATCACGGGCATTAATTAGCATGTAGGATAGCCTTATGCTTATCCCAGGCATTAATTAGTATGCAGGATAGCCTTATGCTTATCCCAGGCATTACTTAGTGCATGGGTAGCCTTATGCTCATCCCAGGCATTAATTAGCATGTAGGAAGACCTTATGCTTATCCCAGGCATTAATTAGTATGTAGGATATCCTTATGCTTTTCCCAGGCATTAGTTAGTATGTAGGATGGCCTTATGCTTATCCCAGGAATTAATTAGTATGTAGGGTAGCCTTATGCTTATCCCAGGCAGTAATTAGTATGTAGGATAGCCTTATGCTTAACCCAGGCACTAATTTGTATATAAGTTAGCCTTATGCTTATCCCAGGCATTCATTTGTATATAAGTCAGCCTTATGCTTATCCCAGGCATTAATTTGTATATAAGTTAGCCTTATGCTTATCCCAGGCATTAATTTGTATATAAGTTAGCCTTATGCTTATCCCAGGCATTCATTTGTATATAAGTTAGCCTTATGCTTATCCCAGGCATTCATATGTATATAAGTCAGCCTTATGCTTATCCCAGGCATTAATTTGTATATAAGTAAGCCTTATGCTTATCTCACGCATTAGTTAGTATACAGTAGGATAGCCTTATGCTTATCCCAGGCATTAGTTAGTATGCAGTAGGATAGCCTTATGCTTATCCCAGGAATTAATTAATATTTAGTATAGCCTTATGCTTATCCCAGGCATTCATTTGTATATAAGTTAGCCTTATGCTTATCCCAGGCATTAGTTAGTATGTAGGGTAGCCTTATGCTTATCCCAGGAATTCATTTGTATATAAGTTAGCCGTATGCTTATCCCAGGCATTAGTTAGTATGTAGGATAGCCTTATGCTTATCGCAGGCATTAATTAGTATATAGGATATCCTTATGCTTATCCCAGGCATTAATTAGTACGTAGGATAGCCTTATGCTTATCCCATGCATTAATTAGTATGTAGGATAGCCTTATGCTTATCCCAGGCATTAATTAGTATGTAAGATAGCCTTTTGCTTATACCAGGCATTAATTAGCATGTAGGATAGCCTTATGCTTATCCCAGGCATTAATTAGTATGCAGGATAGCCTTATGCTTATCCCAGGCATTAATTAGTATGTAAGATAGCTTTATGCTTATACCAGGCATTAATTAGCATGTAGGATAGCCTTATGCTTATCCCAGGCATTAATTAGTATGTAGGATAGCCTTATGCTCATCCCAGGCATTAATTAGTATGTAGGATGACCTTATGCTTATCCCAGGCATTAATTAGTATGTAGGATGGCCTTATACTTATCTCAGGCAGTAATTAGTATGTAGGATAGCCTTATGCTTATCTCAGGCAGTAATTACTATGTAGGATAGCCGCATGCTTATCTCAGGCAGTAATTAGTATGTAGGATGGCCTTATGTTTATCTCAGGCATTAGTTAGTATGTAGGATAGCCTTATGCTTATCCCAGGCATTAATTAGTATGTAGGATAGCCTTATGCTTATCCCAGGCATTAATTAGTATGTAGGATAGCTTTATGCTTATCCCAGGCATTAATTAGTATGTAGGATAGCCTTATGCTTATCTCAGGCATTAATTAGTATGTAGGATAGCCTTATGCTTATCTCAGGCAGTAATTAGTATTTAGGATAGCCTTATGCTTATCTCAGGCAGTAATAAGTAAGAAGTGTAGCATTATGCTTATCTCAGGAATTAATTAGTACGTTGGATAGCCTTATGCTTATCCCAGGCATTAATTTGTATGTAGGATAGCCTTATACTTATCTCAGGCAGTAATTAATAAGTAGTGTAGCATTATGCTTATCCCAGTAATTAATTAGTATGTAGGATAGCCTTATGCATTATACCAGGCATTAATTAGTATATAGAATAGCCTTATGCTTATCTCTGGCAGTAATTAGTATGTAGGATAGCCTTATGCTTATCCCAGGCATTAGTTAGTATATAGGATAGCCTTATGCTTATTCCAGACATTAATTAGTACGTAGGATAGCCTTATGCATTATACCAGGCATTAATTAGTATATAGGATAGCGTTATGCTTATCCCAGGCATTATTGAAGACTCCTACAGTGTTTATCATTACCACCCTTTCTGTGTACAAGTGAAACTACCGACCTTCAGCTTGAGATCATGACTCCCTTCTTCTGGTGTGGTCTTGTTTCATTCCTTAATATAATGCTCCCTCTAAACTAAAAGTGATAAATTACAACTCAGCATTTCCTTTTTTAACAAGCAGATTAAGATAAAAAATATACATCTGGTGCATGAAGCTTTAGTCATAAAAAACGAGTACACAATGGTATCTGTAGACAAGTAATGCAGCAAATAAAACAGCAGCAAAAGCCAAGAAGAATAAATGATTTTACAAAAATCAGGAACAAACTGCGCTGCTAAGGAAATTAGTTTGTTTCTTTGTTATTGTGCAGAATTATATTTTGGGCTCAGTTAGATCTATTGTATTTTTCAGATTTTCTATATATATTTTAGATGAGAAGAGATAATAAAATCAGAATGAAAAAGTTGTTGTTCTTGATAAAAGAAGCCTTGTCTTTGTTAGCATGAGCAATAATGAGTAAATACTTAGCATGAGTGCTGTGAGAGTACTTTAGCTTACATATAAATCAGTTTTAACTTTTGTAAAGACTTACTAAGTAGTAACAGAAGGTTTATAAATACCCTATGGGCTAGATTACAAGTAGCGCGCCAACAAGCAAGCGATAAGGGGTTTATCATGGCTCCTTGCATGCATTGGAAATTCCGTGTGTATAACAAGTTGAAAGTAAACGTGATCATTTGAGTGCAATTTAATATAATGTGCGTCAGGATAGCGCGATTTCAGAGCTCTGGTTAACTGTTACGCTTGAATAATAAGCTGCACAAAAACCATTAAAATTACATTCAAAAGTACTGTTAAAATCATAATAACGTCTGATAAAAAAATATTGCAATAAATAAGTTATAAAGGCTCAAAGATATGAGGTCTCAGGTGTTAGAAAAAAGAAAAGCCCTACAAAGGACTTTAACATAAAGATTTATACATATTTAAATATGGATATATATATATATATATGTACATATGCATTTATGTATTTATATGTGTATATGTATGTACAGGTATTTATACACATATAAACACATAAATACATATGTATACACATATAGACATGTATGTGTATATTTTATATATATATATATATATATATATATATATATATATATATATGTATTTATGTATTTATATGTGTATATGTATTTACAGGTATTTATACACATATAAACACATAAATACATATGTATACACATATAGACATGTATGTGTATAATATATATATATATATATATATATATATATGCAGTATATATATATATATATATATATATATATATATATATATATATATATATATATGTGTGTGTGTGTGTGTGTGTGTGTAAGTGCATAGGAGCCCTTTGCAGTCAAGTAGTTTAAAACCTGTAAAAACATATTCATGCAATATTCAATAAAGGTTTTAACTATGTATTTACTGTAAATATTTCACATTCTAATGTTCTGCACATAGCTGAATATATTCTAAGTATTTTTAAATAGATATCCTACATATTTTTGTACATATCTATACCTATATATAATATTCTATATATAGTTATAAATATATATTTGTGCAAAAATCCATCATATATATATTTAAATATCTCTTTAAGAAGAAAAAAACAAACATATTCTGCTATGTGCAGAATATTGGATCATGAAATATGCAATATTATCTTATGTTGTGCTTTTAAATAACTGCAATCGTGTTTGAACAACATTTTTTTTGTCTCCATTGAAGTCTATGGGGGAATGTGATTTTGCGTTCACGACTTCTCAAAGTACATTTGTTACCGCAACTTTGCGAACGCCAGAGCGCAAACTTTTTACTTTCCACAGTACGAGCACAGATCTCTGAGTGCAAAATCTTACTTCTAGTGGTTTTAAAGTTCAAACTTTTCTCCTCAAATTCTCTTCTATGCAGTTTGGTGCTACTGGTGGACACTGGACAGTATTATTGTAGTTCAGGTGAATTTTGTGTCTATCAAGGTTCAGCACCCCTTTTATAGGGTATAGGGGTCAGCAAACACAAAGAATTATTTAAAAGATGAAGAACAGAAAATGTGCAGGATAGCTCTATAATCTCAGGGATTAGAAAACGCAAACACAGCTCATATGTTAATAGATGATGTGATGTCACAGTTGTGTGATGTCACAGTTGTGTGATGTCACAGTTGTGTGATGTCACAGTTGTGTGATGTCACGTTGCTGTTACCTCTTACTCCACTAATACTTCTGTTACAGCTCCTTGCAAGCCCACCCAAGTGACAGCCAGAAACATGTACACAAACGGCACTGCTGAGATTTTTTGGAGCAAAAGCCAAGGACTTGGAGTAGAAATGTATGTGGCCACTTTGCAGAGTCCCGAAGGGTCACTTCTGATGTGTCAGTCGGAATCAGAACACTGTATAATCCAGGGAACTAAGTGTGGACAATCATACTTGGTAAATGTCACCGCTCTGGGTACAGACTGCCAGAGTCCCGCCAGCACAGTCTTTGTAGATCCAGGTATGTTGGGCATAGAAATAAGGTGCATATCATGTATACAACTAACTGTAGACACTGCATAATGTCATTGTCTTGTCATAAAGCCTTGTATTGCATACGGAGTGCCTAAGTGTTGGGTGTATCGTTACATTGTATGTGTAGTGGTATAAGGTAAGTTGTATCTTCTCCAGTGATTCTGCAGACCACAGTAGATCATGTAACCCTCTAAATCACTCAGGGTCTTTGTGAACCAATCAACCACCAGGGTTACTTTGACACTGCTCTGGGGTCATTTTGATTATTTAAGATGTTACTCAACTGAAGGAGAATATAAGTAAAATCAAACCCAGATACTATTGACAATAACAATGTGTTTGTGCTCTGGTTATAGTTCCTTGCTCTCCAGGAAGTTTGGATATCCATATATCTCCTGGTCTTGTGGTTGTGACCTGGGTGGAGACACCAGGAGCTGTGAATTACACTGCAGAGATTATAGGAGCCGGTGGAGATACACACATATGTCAGACATCAAATACGACATGTTCAGTGACGGAACTCTTATGTGGTCACCAGTACAATGTATCATTAACCGCTATTGGACTCCAAAGCAACAGTAACACAAGTGACACAGTGGCATTTCACACTGGTGAGAAGATGACATTTATGTGTATAGACACAATTCTAAAACTATTTTAAGTATGACAACTCTAGATCCTTACTGAGGGCATCGCACATTACTTGCATGAACCTATGGATATTGAAACTTCAGAAAAATGAGCTTCTTGATATTGTTTGCCATTTCCAATAGATTTTGACAGCAACTAGAACTACTGACCCATGTTTTTATTTTTATTTTATTTTTAAAGAAACTAAATAATGACTTTGCAATCAAATTCTTTAAATGATCTTTATTTAATTTCTACAGCTCCCTGCACCCCCCAAAATGTCACTGTGCAGCTGGATTATATAACAAATATTGCAACCGTTTTCTGGGCCAGCAGCCAGGGCCAAGAGATATATACTGCAGTAGCAGTGGGCACGAATGGGGATACATTCATGTGCAGCGCCACTGACACATCTTGTGATATTACTGGCTTACACTGTGGGTATTTCTACTCTGTATCTGTACAAGCAACCAATGAGAATAGGAAGAGTGAACAGAGCCTGCCCATAGAAATACAGACCGGTAAGTCTTCAGTGTTTTACAGCTAGAATATCACCCAGGACATGTGAATATTCTATTCATGCTTACAAACAACAACTACTTTATACATTTAAGTATAGAGATACTAACTTAAAAGATATCTTATATATAAGTATCCATGTTTCATTCTTTCTATATCTTTTCAATATTCCTAAATAATAAATTGTTTTAACTATGTATTTACTGTAAATATTTCACCTAAGGGAATATGATCTAAGTATTTTTAAATAGATATTCCTATATATATCTGTATATATTTCTACCTATATATAATCATATATATATATATATATTTTAAGAATAAATAGAACATATACTTCTATGTGAGAACATTGGAATGTGAAATATTGGTATTTCATGTCAGGTTAGCGCATTTGAGTTAGGGCGAGAGAAAGGGTGTTAGGTTTTTTTTCAACTTTTCGCACTCCATTGAAGTCTATAGGGGAATATGTTAACATGTTCAAGATATTCGAAGTTCAGCTTTTTGCACGCACCAGGTTAGCGCTCATGTGCATACTTTTTACTTTCAACTAGTAATACGAGAGCAATCCTGATGTTCCCAAAAAAGTCTCTTTCTAGCGAAGTTAACGCACAAGCTGGAGTGCTAAGTTGCACTCCACTCATAATCTAGTCCTATATAGGATAAAGCAGATGTCGCCAGTAATTCATTATCCTTCCATAATAAAAGTATAAAAGTTAAGCAATGATGCAGAATAAAATTATTATTGTACAGACAGTGATGAAGAGGAAGAGGCTTAAGCTGATAAGGATGAGGTTGAAGATATTAATTTGAATAGTCATGATAAATAGAAACATAAAGATGATGTGGATAAGTTAACTTATGAAGAAGCTGGAGAGGATGATGATGAGGATAAACATGAGGAGTGGGAGAATAAAGATAATGATGATGATAATAATTAGTATCATGCTGAAGAACAAGATAAAGATGATAAAGATAATGATGAGGAGAATTAAAATATTTAACATGATGATGATGATTCTTATGGTGCTGTGGAACAAGATATCTATCTATCTATTGGGTACTTATAGAGCACAAACTAATCACCCGTGAGGATCTCAAGGTGCTAAGGGAAAGCAGATAGGAGGAGGTGGGGGGAATGGGCTTTCAGTTGAGAAGCCAGGTTTTGAGGTCCTTTCTGAACTTTGGAGGTGGATTGTCTGAGGTGCAGCAGGAGGGTGTTCCATGTCTTTGCTGCTATGTGGGAGAAGGATCTTCCGCCCACTGTGGATTTGCTGATGCGGGGGATGACTGCGAGTGCTTGGTCGGCCGATCGTAGTTGTCTGGTGGGGGTGTAGAAATTTACGCGGTGGTTTATGTATTCGGGTCCGATGTTGTGTAGTGCCTTGAACGCATGGCTAAGGAGCTTGAAGGTGATTCTCTTGTTGATGGGGAGCCAGTGAAGGTTCCTTAGGTGTTCGGTGATGTGGCACTGGAGAGGGATATCGAGGATGAGTCTGGCTGGGGCGTTCTGGATATGTTGGAGTCTCTTTTGGAGTTTGATGGTGGAGCCGGCGTAGAGTGCATTGCCGTAGTCCAACCAGCTGCTGACAAGGGCATGGGTGACTGTTTTCCTGGTTTCTGTAGGGATCCACTTGAAGATTTTTCGTAGCAGGTGGAGGATGTGGAAGCATGTTGAGGTGATGGCATTGATTTGCTGGTTCATGGAGAGTAATGAGTCCAGGATGAAGCCTAGATTTCGTGCATGGTCGGTTGGGGTTGGAGGGTGACCGAGGGCTGTGGGCCACCAGGAGTCATCCCATGCGGATTTATTGGGTCCGAGGAGGAGGACTTCAGTTTTGTCTGTGTTCAGTTTGAGCTGGTTGTTATTCATCCAGGTGGCGACTGCTGTCAGGCCTTTGTGGAAGTTCTTTTTGGCTGTGGTGGGATCTCGGGTGAGTGAGATGATTAACTGGGTGTCGTCGCCATAGGAGACGATGTTGAGGTTGTGGCGTCGGACGATGGCTGCGACGCCACAAGATGATAAAGATGAAGATGAGAATTAAAATAATCAACATGATGATGATAATGATTATTATGTTGCTGAGGAGCAAGATACAGGGAATTATGATGAGGTTGAAACTGAAAAGGAGGATTATGGTAATCATAATTATGATCGGTAGAAGACAAATGTGTTGATGAGAGTAATGAGGTGGATTAAAACGATAATAATGATGATGAACATGATGATGGGGTTGATAAAGATTGTGAGGTGGATACAAATTATAATAATGATGATGATGGAGATGATAAAGATTTTGAGGTAGATAAATATGATAATAATTATGATGAAAATGATGATGGGGGTGATAAAAAATGTTAGGTGGATAAAAATGATGACGATGATCATTAAAAGGATAAAGATGATTATAAAAATAAAGGATAATAGGATAAAGATGATGAGATGGAAGATAAAAATGATAGAGAATAGGTGGATAAATATGGTAAAGGTGATAATAAGCATAATGATGTGGAGGGTGAGGTAGACAAAGGTGATGTGAAGGATGATGGTCAGATTGAAGATAATAATGAGGATGAGTCATAAAAGGATAAAGCTGATAATGATGATGAGCTGGATGATTAATATGACTGTGATGATAATGAGGAGTTTTGTAATTATGTGGTTGGACAACAATTATGATTATGATGTTTATTTTCTGCTTCCAGCACCTTGCTCTCCATTGAATCTAGATGTAAATGTCTCTTCTGGCCTTGTGATTGTGTCCTGGGAAGAGGCACTGGGAGCAGTGAATTACTCTGCACAGATAATGGGGATTGGTGGAGAGACACACACATGTCAAACATCAAATACAACATGTTTTGTGGTGGACCTCTTGTGTAGCCATCAATACAATGTTTCTATAAGAGCCATTGGAAATTGGAGCCAAAGCAACACTAGCGACACTACACAGTTTCAAAGTGGTGAGAAAATAATATTGCTGTCTATAATTGAAGTTCTAAAACCTTTTGTGATAAACCCCAAATTCAGGAGATTCAAGGCACAGCTGGCATAGAATTCCCACCACAGCCAAATGCCACCTATCAATGCAGAACCCATATTTAACAAACTGCAGTATTGTGTCACAAGAATTATTGTACTCTATGCCTTAGACAGAACATCCTGGGATATATTTTATAAAATTACAGTTAACTAACTAACTACAATTTCCATACAAATTTGTAGAGAAAATCTAAAATAGATCAGTGATGGTTCTAGATCATAATATTTGGGAGTGCTAAGTAAGAGGGTCATAATGATATATATCAAGGATATATGGTGGTACTGCTGTTGCACCTAATCTTATGCTACCCATTAAATGCTTTGTTTTGAAAATAGCCTTTCTTCCTCTATTTCCTATTGCCTTCTCATTGATGAAGCACTAGATATGTAAAAAATAATCTGCCTTGAAAATGTTGGGTGTTTCGTGGTGCTTAGAAACCCCAGTGTACCCCAAAATCCTAAGTGACTATATTTACTTTAACTCAATTTAAACATTTTTCTTTTTCTCACAGCTCCCTGCACCCCTGAAAATGTTACAGTGCGGATGAATTCTCTCGCTAATATTGCAACTGTTTTCTGGCACAGCAGTGAGGGACCAGAGAACTATACTGCAATAGTGATGGCAATGGATGGGGAGGAATTTATATGTCATTCCTCAGATGCATCTTGCGATATCACTGGATTAAGCTGTGGGCAGATATACTCTGTATCAGTACAAGCAGCCAATGGAAATAGCAACAGTAAACCAAGCATCCCAATACAATTACAGACAGGTGAGTCTCCAGTGATCTGTAGGCATCTCATCAACTGCATGATATGAACCAGTTCCTTTTTTATATCACTTCTTGCTCCACTCTACTCTACTTTTCATCATTATTGAGTCCCAACCATCTAGAGTTCCCTCAGCCAATATTATGCACAGTTCTTCTATAGCTCCCTATAAAAATACATCTGAGGAAGCCTCTCGTTCATGGTTTGGCAATATTATTTACTCCTCTGAGACCTATGTTCTTGTATAATTATATCTAGAGTTACCTGTTACTATAGGACAGAGAATCTCCCCATATATATTACACAATATCCCTATCAGCTCTGCCTTTGACATCATAAGAAATGATTCTTACCAAATTCTTTCTGTTTGTATTGTAGCTCCCTGTACCCCAGTTCTACAACAACCACAACTGAGCTGTGAGATTAACACAGCCTTTCTTGCCTGGAACCCAAGCAGAGGAGCAGTCAGTTATGCATCTAATGCTACTGACACTAAGGGACGGACTCTTTCCTGCAGTACTGAAAACACCAGCTGCATTGTCAGTGAACTACAGTGCGGCCAGACATACAATTTCACTGTCATAGCAGCCAACAGCCAGGGCTACAGTCCAGCTAGTGCTGTAGCCACCATCCGAACTGGTAAATCTGCCTGTACTACATTGTGTCATTCTGCCTTCTCTAAGAATTCTGCATTAACTAATCCATTTCATAGGAATGTATCTACAATTCATTTCAACCCTTTTATGCTCATAAAGTATTAAGTTCCAATAAATATATTTTCTTTTTTGTGACAACACATTATTTCACAAGTTTATTTATTGTCTTATGAACTAAATGTAATTATAGTAATTGTAATGATAAAAATATATCCATATGATCAAATCAAAGGGAAGTGAAAGTTTCCTATAAAAGTCGTGATTGCGCGACCCCCTTTTTAAAACCTGATTTTAAAGACGCCAGTGCTGTTAGTGACAATAACAACAGTGCAAGTGTGACTAACAAGCAAATATTAAAATTAAAAATAAAAAGACCCCATTTGTATACAGTGTGGTCTAGAAGGGACTTTTCTTGCAAACCCCTTAGCTGTGCAGCAGGATATCAAATATGTGTATATGAAGCTATACGTATGTAAATGTGTACCCTGTTGACTGTATACAGCCTCTCCAATAGGTTTTAAATGAGCTTTAATGAATCGATAAACCTCTATAATGTATCCTATGGCTATTTCAAAGTGTTTTAGATAATAGACTGATGCACATAGCTGTGAAATAGTTGTCCAAAATGGCCTTTTAAGGACTTATCAATTACCTAGAGTTGTCGAATTTGAAAAGGCAAAACTGGGCTCAAAAAGTTGTTCAAAAGCCACTTGAAAATGTATTGTGATCACTGAGAACTTTTCACAAATAGGGCGTTTAGCCAGAATGCAAAAACCTGCTTGCAAGTGCGTGAAAGAGCTGAAATTGCGCTATTATGATCGTGTTGAAATGAAAGGTAGCCCTTTCAGATAGAAAAAGAGCCAAAAAGGCTGCTGATAGACTGTGATTGAGGCCTATGTTTTTATCTCTGTAAGGTGTTACTAAACAATGCAGGTAACAGAAAGTTAAACTAAATTCAGAACGTTTATCTGTAGTCCAGCAGTAATTGTAACGCACTGTAAGGCCTTTTGGTAAAACCCTTTAATAAGTGGAATATAATCTCTTCCCTTGCTCTAAATTTACATACAATTCCCTAAAAAAACCCATAAACTCTATAAGGAATAGTGTGCAACCCACATTGTGTTTACAACCTTATTTTCCTGCCATTTTACCAAATTTGCATATTTAAACTAAATACACAAGCGTTTTAAACACTGACACCATTTTCTGCTGCCTCTAATTTCAGCCATGCCAACAAATAGCTCCAAACAGACCTGCTTGGGGCACAAGATTACCTAGAATTGGTGCATATTTTTACTGTGGATGTAAAGAGGTTTAGACTTATAATATTATATTTTCTTTCTAGCACCCTGCCAACCTCAGAATGTGGTTGCACAAATGGATTGTGGCAGCTCCATGACCAACTTAAGTTGGGAGGAAGCCCCTGGGGCAGAGGGTTACATAACTAGATTGTGGTCAACGAGGGGAGAATATCTGGTGTGTAACAGCTCAGACTTGATCTGTGAGGTCAGAGGACTTCGGTGTGGTCAGAATTACAATGTGAGTGTGACGGCATATGACAATCACTGTGAGAGCAAAAGCAGTTCCCCAATGCCGGTATACACAGGTGAGTAGGGCTGGTGTCATATATGCTATGTGGATTATAGATACTTGTGAGCTAGAACAGCCAAGGGTTACATTCAGATAAGGGAGATTAGAACTGAGATAGATGAAGGTTATTTCTGGAAAGCACAGGTGGTTTAAGTTCACATAAGGTGAATCTCAGGTAAACTGGGATAGTTCCTGGTTACACATTGGGAGATCATTTCAGATTATGTCAGGTGACCATGGCTAATTTTAGGGAACATCCAGGCCATCGATGATGTCACCTACAATTTATAAATGTCATTGTTTTTTTTCTGCTTCTTAGTGCCATGTGTCCCCACTGATGTGCAGTTCAACATCAACTGTGAGTCTAATATGGTGACATTGTCATGGGCGTCAGCACCTGGAGCTGAGAATTACACCTCGGTGCTAACAGGACCTCATGGGGAGAAACATTACTGCCAAGCAGAAGACACCTCCTGTACTTTTGACCAACTCTCCTGTGGTTTGGAGTATGATGCTGTGGTTGGCGCAGTGGGACGCACATGTAACAGTGACTTAAGCACCCCCATTAAAGCTTATGCTGGTAACTAATGGTGAACCGCTGTTTATAATTACATGTAGTGTGTTTAGTGGTGCAGTAACATGCAGTATACACAGACCCTTATGTCTCTTTCTGTAGGGTAAAATAGTAGCTAAAAGAAATTTGCCACTAAATGAAAATATGAAAGTTCTACAATTTAAAGCCAATACACTGGTGATTTTCATTTTAATAAAAGTGACAAAAGAGTAATCAAAGGATGTAAGATTCCTTTAAAAACACACGGCTAGATTACGAGTTTTGCGGTATGAGTTAAAAAGCATCGTTATGGCTCTTTTTCACTAGCGCTGGTATTACGAGTCTTGCAGGTATAGCTGTACCGCACACTTTTTTGACCGTAACGCAACGTAACTACCACAGCTTTCCAAAAGTCCTTTTTCAATGGGACTTCCTTTGCGCCGGTATTACCAGTCTGCCTGGGAGGCCAAAAAGTGAGAGGTACACCCTATACCGCCAAGATCGATACCGTAAACTGAAAGTCAGTAGTTTTATGCTACAACGCCGTAACATAAAACTCATAACTAAAGTGCTAAAAAGTACACTAACACCCATAAACTACCTATTAACCCCTAAACCAAGGCCCTCCCGCATCGCAAACACTATAATAAAATTATTAACCCCTAATCTGCTGCTCCGGACATCGCCACCACAATAATAAACATATTAACCCTTAAACCGCAGCACTCCCGCTTCGCAAACACTAGTGAAATATTATTAACCCCTAATCTGCCGTCCCTAACATCGCCGCCACCTACCTACATTTATTAACCCCTAATCTGCCGCCCCTAACATCGCCGCCACCTACCTACACTTATTAACCCCTAATCTGCCACCCCCAACGTCGCCACCACTATAATAAAAATATTAACCCCTAAACCTAACCCTAAATCTAACCCTAACACCCCCTAACTTTAATATAATTAAAATAAATCTAAATAAAACCTACTATTAATAACTAAATAATTCCTATTTACAACTAAATACTTACCTATAAAATAAACCCTAAGCTAGCTACAATATAACTAATAGTACATTGTAGCTATCTTAGGTTTTATTTTTATTTCACAGCTAAGTTTGTATTTATTTTAACTAGGTAGACTAGTTAGTAAATAGTTATTAACTATTTACTAGCTACCTAGCTAAAATAAATACAAATTTACCTGTAAAATAAAACCTAACCTGAGTTACACTAACACCTAACCTTACACTACAATTAAATCGATTACATTAAATACAATTAACCAATTACAAAAAAACAAAACACTAAATTACACAAAATAAAAAAGAAGTGATCAAATATTTAAACTAATTACACCTAATCTAATAGCCCTATCAAAATAAAAAAGCCCCTAGCCTAAACTTAACTGCCAATAGCCCTTAAAAGAACCTTTTTGTGGGGCATTGCCCCAAAGTAATCAGCTCTTTTACCTGTAAAAAAAATACAAACAACCCCCCAACAGTAAAACCCACCACCCACACAACCAACCCCCCAAATAAAAACCTATCTAAAAAAACCTAAGCTCCCCATTGCCCTGAAAAGGGCATTTGGATGGGCATTGCCCTTAAAAGGGCATTTAGCTCTTTTTCAGCCCAAACCCTAATCTAAAAATAAAACCCACCCAATAAACCCTTAAAAAAAACTAACACTAACCCCCGAAGATCCACTTACAGTTTTTGAAGACCGGACATCCATCGTCAACAAAGCGGCAGAAGTCTTCATCCAAGTGACAAGAAGTCCTCAACGAAGCCGGGAGAAGTCTTCATCGAAGTGGGCTGAAGTCTTCATCCAACCTGGCAGAAGTCTTCATCCAGACGGCATCTTCTATCTTCATCCATCCGGCGTGGAACGGCTTAATCTTCAAGACATCCAGCGCGGAGCATCCTCTTCTTTCCACGGCGACTGAAGAATGAAGGTTCCTTTAAGGGACGTCATCCAAGATGGCGTCCCTTGAATTCCGATTGGCTGATAGAATTCTATCAGCCAATCGGAATTAAAGGTGAAAAATCCTATTGGCTGATGCAATCAGCCAATAGGATTGAGCTTCAATCCTATTGGCTGATCCAATCAGCCAATAGGATTGAGCTTGCATTCTATTGGCTGTTCCAATCAGCCAATAGAATGCAAGTTCAATTCTATTGGATTACTTGGGGGTTTAATAACTATTTACTAACTAGTCTACCTAGTTAAAATAAATACATTCTTGCCTGTGAAATAAAAATAAAACCTAAGATAGCTACAATGTAACTATTAGTTATATTGTAGCTAGCTTAGGGTTTATTTTATAGGTAAGTATTTAGTTTTAAATAGGAATAATTTAGTTAATGATAGTAATTTTATTTAGATTTATTTTCATTATATTAAAGTTAGTGGTGTTAGGGTTAGGGTTACCTTAGGGTTAGACTTAGGGTTAGGGGTTAATAACTTTAGTATAGTGGCGGCAACGTTGGGGGCGGAAGATTAGGGGTGAATAACTGTAATGTAGGTGGCGGCAAAGTTGGGGGCGGCAGATTAGGGGTTAATAAGTGTAGGTAGGTGGCGGCAACGTTGGGGGTGACAGATTAGGGGTGAATAACTGTAATGTAGGTGGCGGCGACATTGGGGGCAGCAGATTAGGGGTTAATAAGTGTAGGTAGGTGGCGGCGTTGTCGGGGGTGGCAGATAAGGGGTTAATAAGTGTAATGTAGGTGTCGGCGATGTCGGGGGCAGCAGATCAGGGGTTAATAAGTATAATGTAGGTGTCGGCGATGTCGGGGGCGGCAGATTAGGAGTTAATAAGCATAATGTAGGTGTCGGCGATGTCGGGGCGGCAGATTAGGGGTTAATAAGTGTAATGTAGGTGTCGGCGATGTCAGGGGCAGCAGATTAGGTGTGTTTAGACTCAAGGTTTATGTTAGGGTGTTAGGTGTAAACATAACTTTTCTTTCCCCATAGGAATCAATGGGGCTGCGTTACGGAGCTTTACGCTGCTTTATTGCAGGTGTTAGTCTTTTTTTTAGCTATCCCCATTGATGTCTATGGGGAAATCATGCACGAGCACGTAAAACCAGCTCACAGCAGCGCTGGTACCGGAGTGCGGTATGGAGCTCAATTTTGCTTTTTTTGCAATATTGCCTGCTAACGCCGGATTTTTGTAAACCTGTAATAGCAGCGCTATAGGGAGGTGAGCGGTGACAATAACTTGCAAGTTAGCACCGAGCAGCTCTTACCACAAAACTCATAATCTAGCCAACAGTTACTGAAACAAGACAGATCAATAACATTATTTAATAAATGAAACCATAAGTCTGTAATTGTATTGTTTCCAGTGTAAATAGCCTAGATTCACTAATAGTAGAGAAGGTTCACTCTTGTGTAGTAAATTTGGATTAAACCCATTAAAAGATGATGATAAGAATCTTGTACCTACAGATTGTGCCAGTGGTAAATATTCTTCATGTGAAATAGATACAAGCACAGGGAACAATAAAGTCATTTGTGTTGTGTCTATTGGAGGGGACCTGTACGTAAGCTTGTGTGGGTACCACTGCCTGTCCCTATTTGTCATGGGCTAATTAACAGAAAGTATAGTTATTGAGGCCTCGCTTCCATTGAGTCGTAATTCAGTTTGCGTGCACTCGCAAACCGTTAAATATGCTGTTGAAAGCAATATCGTTTATCGACTGTTTCCAATGTAGCGTTATCCCTCAATATCGGCAGCTGGACTCCGGCTGCCAAAAAAATCTTTGCGTCCCATAGAAAGTAAATTATACCAGGTTTCCAATGAAAGCGCAAACCGTTAATATACTGTTGATACATTGAGAAATATTACACCCAGCTCAACTAGGTGTAAAAGAGGAAAATTGTGCTTTTTGAGACCTATTTTCTATTGAAATTATAAAACTTGCAAATAATGCAAGTGTTTTAATGTAGAAATAAATTGTTATAAGTAATATTTATTGTTGTCTCATGTATAGAAATAGTTGAATTTATATTCTAATAGAAATATCAGTATATATTTAAATATAATAATATATGCAAGAACATATCTACAGAATGCACACTAGACCTATGCCTAGGGCAGCAATACACATTACTTATATTTATGAAGTGGTAAATATAATTATATTAAAAAATAGTATTTGATTATTAAAAATATGGATAAGTGTATCTTTATTTTTCTTGAGAGGTGATAACCGGTAAGGAGCACGGACGTTAAACGTAAATTATATAGCGTAAGGTCGGGTTACCTTAGCAACTAATTGATTTTCAAGAAATCCGACATCAGATGGAAGCGTTAACACAACGTTGACGTACAGCTACACGAAAAGAGCGACTGCACGCTATCCGCAAAATATTTCAATGGAAACCTGGTACTAAAATGGAGCCGTAAATTACTTTTAGCTGTCGGCTGCTTCGGTAGCTTACGGCTCCATTTTTAACGACTCAATGGAAGCGAGGCCTTAGTATCATTTTCCTTTACAGGGACGATAATTACAAGATTTGTCACCTGTCTTGCAGTACAGTAACATACCAGCTGCACATGGAAACCTTCTAAATAAATTAACACCTTGTTTGCAGGAATTGTTTTTTAGTGGCCTAAGCCCCCCATCACTTGACAGGCTTGTTACTGGCATCAATGCAACTAGCTACTGTCATTATGTTAGCAACAAATTCATTGTGCGGTATCTTATCTTATAACCTCAGTTGGGGACATATATGTAGCAGGGTTAGGCTTGGGAAGTCTGTGGTGTATACTTCCAATTCTAAGAACTGGAAAACCCACCATTTTTAGAGTTAAAGGGACATGAAACCCAAATTTTTTCTTTCATGATAATTTACGTCTATTATTATTCATTCTCTTTATATCCTTTGCTAAAAAGCATATCTAGGTAGGCTCAGTAGCTGCTGCTTGGTGGCTGCACATAGATGCCTCGTGTGATTGGCTCACCCATGTGCATTGATATTTCTTCAACAAAGGATATCTAAAGAATGAAGCAAATTAGATAATAGAAGTAAATTGGAATGTTGTTTAAAATTGTATTCGCTACCCAAATTATTAAAGAAAAATGTTGGGTTTAGTGTCCCTTTAAATTGCAGAAAAAGTGGCCAAAATAAATAATAAAAGTATATAGCATTGTTTTAACTGAGCATAATTAAACATTTTATATTGCACTCTCCTATTAACTCCTGGTTTCCTTGTTGTGAATATTCTAGGACACCTGTTCATCCCTACATTGCAGCATCTTGTTGATCTAGCTACCTATTACACAATATCTATTTCCTGTGGGTTTCCCTTTCAGCTCCTTGTCAGCCAACAAACCTAAGTGCGCAGTTGGAGTGTGGAGCGGACCATGCGTTGCTGTCCTGGGGTGCAGCTCTCGGAGGAGGGACGTACACTGCGACTCTCAGTTCGCCCAGCGGGCAGAGCAAGTCCTGCAGCACAAATGAAACAAGCTGTGACGTGTTTGGCATACAATGTGGTCAGACTTATACTTTATCAGTGGAGACCATTGGTACAATGTGCAGCAGCAGCAGAGCTGTCTCACCTGATGTTATACAGACAGGTACTGACTGCGATTTGCTGTGCAGCAGGGAGCCTAAAATATTACTGCACATACTCATCAACAGCAGCAATAATGCAATTCCTGTTTTATAGGGTGACCTAATGACAGTGACATGTTTAATGAGTTAAAGGGTCATTACCATGTAGGGAATAAATCATCTAATGACAGTGACATGTTTGATGAGCTAAAGGGTCAATCTCATGTAGGGACAAAGTCATCTAATGACAGTGACATGTTTAATGAGTTAAAGGGTCAGTACCATGTAGGGAATAAATCATCTAATGACAGTGACATGCTTAATGTGTTAAAGGGTCAAGCCCATGTAGGGACAAAGTCATCTAATGACAGTGACATGCTTAATGTGTTAAAGGGTCAATCCCATGTAGGGAATAAGTCATCTAATGACAGTGACATGCTTAATGTGTTAAAGGGTCAGTCCCATGTAGGGACAAAGTCATCTAATGACAGTGACATGCTTAATGTGTTAAAGGGTCAGTCCCATGTAGGGACAAAGTCATCTAATGACAGTGACATGCTTAATGTGTTAAAGGGTCAGTCCCATGTAGGGGTAAAGTCATCTAATGACAATAACATGCTTAATGTGTTAAAGGGTCAGTCCCATGTAGGGAATAAGTCATCTAATGACAGTGACATGCTTAATGTGTTAAAGGGTCAGTACCATGTAGGGGTAAACTCATCTAATGACAGTGACATGCTTAATGTGTTAAAGGGTCAGTCCTATGTAGGGAAAAAGTAATCTAATGACAGTGACATGCCTAATGTGTTAAAGGGTTAGTCCCATGTAGGGAATAAGTCATCTAATGACAGTGACACGCTTAATGTGTTAAAGGGTCAATCCCATGTAGGGAATAAGTCATCTAATGACAGTGACATGCTTAATGTGTTAAAGGGTCAATCCCATGTAGGGAATAAGTAATCTAATGACAGTGACATGCTTAATGTGTTAAAGGGTCAGTCCAATGTAGGGAAAAAATTAATCTAATGACAGTGACATCCCTAATGTGTTAAAGGGTCAGTCCCATGTAGGGAATAAGTCATCTAATGACAGTGACACGCTTAATGGGTTAAAGGGTCAATCACATGTAGGGAATAAGTCATCTAATGACAGTGACACGCTTAATGTGTTAAAGGGTCAATCACATGTAGGGAATAAGTCATCTAATGACAGTGACACGCTTGATGAGCTAAAGGGTCAATCCCATGTAGGAAAAAAGTCATCTAATGACAGTGACACGCCTAATGTTTTAAAGGGACAGTTCCATGTAGGGACAAACTAACATAATGACAGTGACGTGTAAGGAAAAATTAAATCCCATGTAGGGAAAAGTCATCTAATGACAGTGACATGCTTAATAAGTTAAAGAGTCAATCCCATGTAGGGAAAAGGTCATTTAATGACAGTGACATGTTTAAAGGGACAATCCCATGTACGGAAAAAGTAATCTAATGACAGTGACATGCTTAATGAGTTAAAGGGTCAGTACCATGTAGGGGTAAAGTCATCTAATGACAGTAACATGCTTAATGAGTTAAAGGGTCAGTCCTATGTAGGGAAAAAGTAATCTAATGACAGTGATATATTAGGTGGCTTAAAGGGTCAGTACCATGTAGGGGTAAAGTCATCTAATGACAGTGACATGCTTAATGAGTTAAAGGGTCAGTACCATGTAGGGGTAAAGTCATCTAATGACAGTGACATGCTTAATGAGTTAAAGGGTCAGTACCATGTAGGGGTAAAGTCATCTAATGACAGTGACATGCTTAATGAGTTAAAGGGTCAGTACCATGTAGGGGTAAAGTAATCTAATGACAGTAACATGCTTAATGAGTTAAAGGGTCAGTACCATGTAGGGGTAAAGTCATCTAATGACAATAACATGCTTAATGAGTTAAAGGGTCAGTACCATGTAGGGGTAAAGTCATCTAATGACAGTGACATGCTTAATGAGTTAAAGGGTCAGTACCATGTAGGGAAAAAGTAATCTAATGACAGTGATATATTAGGTGGCTTAAAGGGTCAGTCCTATGTAGGGAAAAAGTAATCTAATGACAGTGACATGCTTAATGAGTTAAAGGGTCAGTACCATGTAGGGGTAAAGTCATCTAATGACAATAACATGCTTAATGAGTTAAAGGGTCAGTCCTATGTAGGGAAAAAGTCATCTAATGACAGTGACATATTAGGTGGCTTAAAGGGTCAGTCTTATGTAGGACCAGAATGATCTAATAACAGCAGAATGCAAAGGTTTCAGTTTATTACTGTATGTTTGTGTAAATGATAACGTAGAGTGAGTACAGTATTTTTGTGGAAGCCAATTGCTGAGTATTTTGTGACATTAACTCCCCAGCTCCCTGTGTGCCAGAGAACCTCACCATAGTGCACACCTGCAAGGACAGCAGTGCGGTACTTACCTGGAGTCAGGTGCATGGGGCGGAGAATTACACTGCACTAGTGACAGCGGCTGACAGTCAGACTCTCACATGTCACACATCAAACAACAGCTGTCATTTCACAGCCCTTCAGTGTGGTCAGATGTATAATATCACAGTGACAGCATCAAACACAAAGTGCTATGGGGAGAGCAGCAACACCACCCAGTTTATCACAGGTACTGTTTTACAGAGCATCATGTGCCCCAGCAAACTTAACCCTTTAGCTGCTTAGATAAACCCGAAACAACTTGCTGGTCAAATGAGAAAATCATTCTTCTTGTCATTCATTTTCTTCTCCTGTAGTCATATTTAGAAGCGATAATAAATATATAAAATGAGAACCATTGTGGCAACAGAGCTTACAATCTAAACCTTCATTCCTCTTTCTTATTTTAAAAGTTAAGGTCCTTTAGTAAGATAAACTGTAAATGAGTAGAATGTATAATATGTGGGATAAAGGACCTTGTGGGGTTTATGGGCTCTTTTTCTTTAATAACTATTGGGCAATGAGGCTCTAGGAGAATTGCTAAGACTTTGTGAATTGTGTCTCCTTGTAGCCCCCTGTGCTCCTGCTAATGTTCTGGTACAGACAGACTGTATGACCGGCTCTGTGGCTTTGTCATGGGATGAGATGAATGGAGTTTTAGTTTACACCTCTTACCTAACTGCTTCTGATGGTGCGAATCGAACCTGTATCTCCGCACAAGCAAACTGCACAATCACCAGCCTGCCATGTGGACAGGAATATGTTGCAACTGTGCTGGCTGCTAACCATGAGTGTCAAGGGCCACCAAGCAGAGCTGTGACATTATGGACTGGTTAGTAGAGGAGTAAACTATTTCCAAATATGATTTATATTCCTATGTAATAAACTGTGATGTGCAATAGGTCCCCCTGTTTGGCACAAGGCGCAGGGTGATGCCAATCATGGGTTGCTAGGAGCTGTGTTTAATGTCTGTTGTGATGACTGTTATAGTTTTGGGTATTGTATTACTGATACTGCCAGGCATGACTTATTACCAGATGTAAATGTCACTTACTCACATTACCCTGATACATTTATTTGTTATAATAATCTATTTTATGTGATCTGCAGCACCCTGTGTCCCTGCAAGTGTCAGCACCGTCCTGGAATGTGCTGAGGATGCTGCACTCATCTCCTGGACTGAGTCTCAAGGGGCGGTAAATTATTCGTCATCAGTGACCGGACCCCAGGGAGAACTTTATACCTGTAGCAGCTGGAACACGTCCTGTCGTGTATCGCACCTCCTGTGCGGGGAAACGTACAATGTGTCTGTCACAGCCCAGAATACTGTGTGCAGCAGCGCAGCAACCAGCATTATTGTGCTCCAGACACGTAAGGTCGTGGGAAATCACTGCAACATATTCCACAAAAGTTATCACATTCATTTAAACTGACATGAAACTCACCAATATGTATTTAATAGGCTAGATTACAAGTGGGACACAATTGCTAGTGTAGGCAGGGTGCATTATCTTGCGCCCATGCAAATAATAGAGCACAATCTGGTATTGCAAGTAGATGGTTAAAGGGACATAAAACTCACATTTTTCTTTCATGATTCAGGTAGAGAATACAATTTAAAAAAGTTTCCAATTTACTTATTTTATAAAATGTGTTTTGTTCTCTTGTTATCCTTTGTTGAAGAGATATCTAGATAGGTAGCATGCACATGTCTGGAGCATAACATAACAGGAACAATAACATTATTATAAAACTGCTGCCATCTAGTGCTCTTGCTAATGTATAACATTATTATAAAACTGCTGCCATCTAGTGCTCTTGCTAATGTATAACATTATTATAAAACTGCTGCCATCTAGTGCTCTTGCTAATGTATAACATTGTTATAAAATTGCTGAGATCTAGTGCTCTTGCTAATGTATAACATTGTTATAAAACTGCTGCCATCTAGTGCGCTTGCTAATGTATAACATAGTTATAAAACTGCTGATATCTAGTGCTCCTGCTAATGTATAACATTGTTATAAAACTGCTGCCATCTAGTGATCTTGCTAATGTATAACATTGTTATAAAACTGCTGCCATCTAGTGCTCCTGCTAATGTATAACATTATTATAAAACTGCTGCCATCTAGTGCTCCTGCTAATGTATAACATTGTTATAAAACTGCTGCCATCTAGTGCTCTTGCTAATGTATAACATTATTATAAAACTGCTGCCATCTAGTGCTCTTGCTAACGTATAACATTATTATAAAACTGCTGCCATCTAGTGCTCTTGCTAATGAATAATATTATTATAAAACTGCTGCCATCTAGTGCTCTTGCTAATGTATAACATTGCTATAAAACTGCTGTTATCTAGTGCTCCTGCTAATGTATAACATTGTTATAAAACTGCTACCATCTAGTGCTCCTGCTAATGTATAACATTATTATAAAACTGCTGCCATCTAGTGCTCCTGCTAATGTATAACATTGTTATAAAACTGCTGCCATCTAGTGCTCCTGCTAATGTATAACATTGTTATAAAACTGCTGCCATCTAGTGCTCCTGCTAATGTATCACATTATTATAAAACTGCTGCCACCTAGTGCTCTTGCTAATGTATAACATTATTATAAAACTGCTGCCATCGAGTGCGCTTGCTAATGTATAACATTACTATAAAACTGCTGCCATCTAGTGCTCTTGCTAATGTATAACATTATTGTAAAACTGCTGCCATCTAGTGCTCTTGCTAATGTATAACATTATAATAAAACTGCTGCCATCTAGTGGTCTTGCTAATGTATAACATTGTTATAAAACTGCTGCCATCTAGTGCTCTTGCTAATGTATAACATTATTATAAAATCGCTGCCATCTAGTGCTCTTGCTAATGTATAACATTGTCGTAAAGCTGCTGCCATCTAGTGCTCTTGCTAATGTATAACATTATTGTTAAACTGCTGCCATCTAGTGCTCTTGCTAATGTATAACATTGTTATAAAATCGCTGCCATCTAGTGCTCTTGCTAATGTATAAAATTGTCGTAAATCTGCTGCCATCTAGTGCTCTTGCTAATGTATAACATTGTTATAAAACTGCTGCCATCTAGTGCTCTTGCTAATGTATAACATTGTTATAAAACTGCTGCCATCTAGTGCTCTTTCTAATGTATTACATTGTTATAAAACTGCTGCCATCTAGTGTTCTTGCTAATGTATAACATTGTTATAAAACTGCTGCCATCTAGTGCTCTTTCTAATGTATAACATTGTTATAAAACTGCTGCCATCTAGTGCTCTTGCTAATGTATAACATTATTATAAAACTGCTGCCATCTAGTGCTCTTTCTAATGTATTACATTGTTATAAAACTGCTGCCATCTAGTGGTCTTGCTAATGTATAACATTGTTATAAAACTGCTGCCATCTAGTGCTCTTCCTAATGTATAACATTGTCGTAAAGCTGCTGCCATATAGTGCTGCAGACACATGCACGCTCCTGGCCTTACCTTCCTGCTTTTCAACAAAGGATAACAAGAAAACAAAGAAAATTAATAATAAAAGTACATTGGAAAGTTATTTAAAATTGTATGTTCCATCTGAATCATCAAAGAAAAAATTGGGGGTTTTCGCCCCTTTAAAATTTTAACCAAAGCATTTTAACAGGGCCTAAACTTTTTTAGTGTGCCCTGTATGTTTAACTGATAGCACAGGGTGCGCTATTAGCCTGCCCTGTATGTTTAACTGATAGCACAGGGTGCGCTATTAGCCTGCCCTGTATGTTTAACTGATAGCACAGGGTGCGCTATTAGCGTGCCCTGTATGTTTAACTGATAGCACAGGGTGCGCTATTAGTGTGCCCTGTATGTTTAACTGACAGCACAGGGTGCACTATTAGTGTGCCCTGTATGTTTAACTGATAGCACACTGTGCACTATTAGCGTGCCCTGTATGTTTAACTGATAGCACAGGGTGCGCGATTAGCGTGCCCTGTATGTTTAACTGATAGCACAGCTTGCGCTATTAGCGTGCCCTGTATGTTTAACTGATAGCACAGGGTGCGCTATTAGTGTGCCCTGTATGTTTAACTGATAGCACACTGTGCACTATTAGCGTGCCCTGTATGTTTAACTGATAGCACAGGGTGCGCGATTAGCGTGCCCTGTATGTTTAACTGATAGCACAGGGTGCACTATTAGCGTGCCCTGTATGTTTAACTGATAGCACAGGGTGCGCGATTAGCGTGCCCTGTATGTTTAACTGATAGCACAGGGTGCGCTATTAGCGTGCCCTGTATGTTTAACTGATAGCACAGGGTGCGCTATTAGTGTGCCCTGTATGTTTAACTGACAGCACAGGGTGCACTATTAGTGTGCCCTGTATGTTTAACTGATAGCACACTGTGCACTATTAGCGTGCCCTGTATGTTTAACTGATAGCACAGGGTGCACTATTAGCCTGCCCTGTATGTTTAACTGATAGCACAGCTTGCGCTATTAGCGTGCCCTGTATGTTTAACTGATAGCACAGGGTACGTTATTTGAGTGCCCTGTATGTTTAACTGATAGCACAGGGTGCGCTATTAGCGTGCCCTGTATGTTTAACTGATAGCACAGGGTGCGCTATTAGCTTGCCCTGTATGTTTAACTGATAGCACAGGGTACGTTATTTGAGTGCCCTGTATGTTTAACTGATAGCACAGGGTGCGCTATTAGCGTGCCCTGTATGTTTAACTGATAGCACAGGGTGCGCTATTAGCTTGCCCTGTATGTTTAACTGATAGCACAGGGTACGTTATTTGAGTGCCCTGTATGTTTAACTGATAGCACAGGGTGCGCTATTAGCGCGCCCTGTATGTTTAACTGATAGCACAGCTTGCGCTATTAGCGTGACCTGGATGTTTAACTGATAGCACAGGGTGCGCTATTAGCGTGACCTGGATGTTTAACTGATAGCACAGGGTGCGCTATTAGCCTGCCCTGTATGTTTAACTGATAGCACAGGGTGCGCTATTAGCGTTCCCTGTATGTTTAACTGATAGCACAGGGTGCGCTATTAGCTTGCCCTGTATGTTTAATTGATAGCAGAGGGTGCACTATTAGCGTGCCCTGTATGTCTAATTGATAGCACAGGCTGCGCTATTTGCATGCCCTGTAAGTTTAACTGATAACACAGGGTGCGCTATTAGCGTGGCCTGTATCTTTAACTGATAGCACAGGGTGAGCTATTAGCGTGCCCTGTATGTTTAACTGATAGCACAGGTTGCGCTATTAGCGTGCCCTGTATGTTTAACTGATAGCACAGGGTGCGCTATTAGCCTGCCCTGTATGATTAACTGATAGCATTGCTTGTGCTATTAGCTTGCCCTGTATGTTTAACTGATAGCCCAGGGTGCGCTATTAGCGTGCCCTGTATGTTTGACTGATAGCACAGGCAGCGCTATTAGCGTGCCCTGTATGTTTAACTGATAGCACAGGCAGCGCTATTAGCCTGTCCTGTATGTTTAACTGATAGCACAGGGTGCGCTATTAGCCTGCCCTGTAAGTTTAACTGATAGCACAGGGTGCGCTATTAGCCTGCCCTGTATGTTTAACTGATAGCATAGCTTGCGCTATTAGTGTGCCCTGTATGTTTAACTGATAGCACAGGCAGCGCTATTAGCGTGCCCTGTATGTTTAACTGATAGCACAGGGTGCGCTATTAGCCTGCCCTGTATGTTTAACTGATAGCATAGCTTGCGCTATTAGCATGCCCTCTATGTTTAACTAATAGCACAGGGTGCGCTATTAGCCTGCCCTGTATGTTTAACTGATAGCATAGCTTGCGCTATTAGTGTGCCCTGTATGTTTAACTGATAGCACAGGCAGCACTATTAGCGTGCCCTGTATGTTTAACTGATAGCACAGGGTGCGCTATTAGCCTGCCCTGTATGTTTAACTGATAGCACAGGGTGCGCTATTAGCCTGCCCTGTATGTTTAACTGATAGCATAGCTTGTGCTATTAGCGTGCCCTGTATGTTTAACTGATAGCCCAGGTTGCGCTATTAGCGTGCCCTGTATGTTTGACTGATAGCACAGGCAGCGCTATTAGCATGCCCTGTATGTTTAACTGATAGCACAGGCAGCGCTATTAGCATGCCCTGTATGTTTAACTGATAGCACAGGGTGTGCTATTAGCCTGCCCTGTATGTTTAACTGATAACATAGCTTGCGCTATTAGCGTGCCCTGTATGTTTAACTGATAGCACAGGGTGCGCTATTAGCCTGCCCTGTATGTTTAACTGATAGCACAGGGTGCGCTATTAGCCTGCCCTGTATGTTTAACTGATAGCACAGGGTGCGCTATTAGAGTGCCCTGTATGTTTAACTGATAGCATAGCTTGCGCTATTAGTGTGCCCTGTATGTTTAACTGATAGCATAGCTTGCGCTATTATTGTGCCCTGTATGTTTAACTGATAGCACAGGCAGCGCTATTAGCGTGCCCTGTATGTTTAACTGATAGCACAGGGTGCGCTATTAGCCTGCCCTGTATGTTTAACTGATAGCACAGGGTGCGCTATTAGCCAGCCCTGTATGTTCAACTGATAGCATAGCTTGCGCTATTAGTGTGCCCTGTATGTTTAACTGATAGCACAGGGTGCGCTATTAGCGTGCCCTGTATGTTTAACTGATAGCACAGGCAGCGCTATTAGCGTGCCCTGTATGTTTAACTGATAGCACAAGGTGCGCTATTAGTGTGCCCTGTATGTTTAACTGATAGCACAGGGTGCGCTATTAGTGTGCCCTGTATGTTTAACTGATAGCACACTGTGCACTATTAGCGTGCCCTGTATGTTTAACTGATAGTACAGGGTGCGCGATTAGCGTGCCCTGTATGTTTAACTGATAGCACAGCTTGCGCTATCAGTGTGCCCTGTATGTTTAACTGATATTACAGGGTGCGCTATTAGCGTGCCCTGTATGTTTAACTGATATCACAGGGTGCGCTATTAGCGTGCCCTGTATGTTTAATTGATAGCACCGCTTGCGCTATTAGCGTGCTCTGTATGTTTAACTGATAGCACAGCTTGCGCTATTAGCGTGCCCTGTATGTTTGACTGATAGGACAGGCAGCGCTATTAGCGTGCCCTGTATGTTTAACTGATAGCACAGGGAGCGCTATTAGCGTGCCCTGTATGTTTAACTAATAGCACAGGGTGCGCTATTAGCATGCCCTGTATGTTTAACTGATAGCACAGGGAGCGCTATTAGCGTGCCCTGTATGTTTAACTGATAGCACAGCTTGCGCTATTAACGTGCCCTGTATGTTTAACTGATAGCACAGGGTGCCCTATTAGCCTGCCCTGTATGTTTAACTGATAGCACAGCTTGCGCTATTAACGTGCCCTGTATGTTTAACTGATAGCACAGGGTGCGCTAATAGCGTGCCCTGTATGTTTAACTGATAGCACAGGGTGCGCTATTAGCGTGCCCTGGATGTTTAACTGATAGCACAGGGTGCGCTATTAGCGTGCCCTCTATGTTTAACTGATAGCACAGGGTGCGCTATTAGCGTTCCCTGTATGTTTAACTGATAGCACAGGGTGCGCTATTAGCTTGCCCTGTATGTTTAACTGATAGCACAGGGTGCACTATTAGCGTGCCCTGTATGTCTAATTGATAGCACAGGCTGCGCTATTTGCATGCCCTGTAAGTTTAACTGATAACACAGGGTGCGCTATTAGCCTGCCCTGTATGAATAACTGATAGCATAGCTTGTGCTATTAGCTTGCCCTCTATGTTTAACTGATAGCCCAGGGTGCGCCCTGTATGTTTAACTGATAGCACAGGGTGCGCTATTAGCATATCCTGTATGTTTAACTGATAGCAAACTGTGTGCGCTATTAGCGTGCCCTGTATGTTTTACTGATAGCACAGCTTGCGCTATTAGCGTGCCCTGTATCCATTACTGATAGCACAGGGTGCGCTATTAGCCTGCCCTTTATGATTAACTGATAGCATAGCTTGTGCTATTAGCTTTCCCTGTATGTTTAACTGATAGCACAGGGTGCGCTAATAGCGTGCCCTGTATGTTTAACTGATAGCACAGGGTGCGCTATTAGCCTGCCCTGGATGTTTAACTGATAGCACAGGGTGCGCTATTAGCGTGCCCTCTATGTTTAACTGATAGCACAGGGTGCGCTATTAGCGTTCCCTGTATGTTTAACTGATAGCACAGGGTGCGCTAATAGCTTGCCCTGTATGTTTAACTGATAGCAGAGGGTGCACTATTAGCGTGGCCTGTATCTTTAACTGATAGCACAGGGTCAGCTATTAGCGTGCCCTGTATGTTTAACTGATAGCACAGGTTGCGCTATTAACGTGCCCTGTATGTTTAACTGATAGCACAGGGTGCGCTATTAGCCTGCCCTGTATGATTAACTGATAGCATAGCTTGTGCTATTAGCTTGCCCTGTATGTTTAACTGATAGCCCAGGGTGCGCTATTAGCGTGCCCTGTATGTTTGACTGATAGCACAGGCAGCGCTATTAGCGTGCCCTGTATGTTTAACTGATAGCACAGGCAGTGCTATTAGCCTGTCCTGTATGTTTAACTGATAGCACAGGGTGCGCTATTAGCCTGCCCTGTAAGTTTAACTGATAGCACAGGGTGCGCTATTAGCCTGCCCTGTATGTTTAACTGATAGCATAGCTTGCGCTATTAGTGTGCCCTGTATGTTTAACTGATAGCACAGGCAGCGCTATTAGCGTGCCCTGTATGTTTAACTGATAGCACAGGGTGCGCTATTAGCCTGCCCTGTATGTTTAACTGATAGCACAGGGTGCGCTATTAGCCTGCCCTGTATGTTTAACTGATAGCATAGCTTGCGCTATTAATGTGCCCTGTATGTTTAACTGATAGCATAGCTTGCGCTATTACTGTGCCCTGTATGTTTAACTGATAGCACAGGCAGCGCTATTAGCGTGCCCTGTATGTTTAACTGATAGCACAGGCAGCGCTATTAGCGTGCCCTCTATGTTTAACTAATAGCACAGGGTGCGCTATTAGCCTGCCCTGTATGTTTAACTGATAGCATAGCTTGCGCTATTAGTGTGCCCTGTATGTTTAACTGATAGCACAGGCAGCGCTATTAGCGTGCCCTGTATGTTTAACTGATAGCACAGGGTGCGCTATTAGCCTGCCCTGTATGTTTAACTGATAGCACAGGGTGCGCTATTAGCCTGCCCTGTATGTTTAACTGATAGCATAGCTTGTGCTATTAGCGTGCCCTGTATGTTTAACTGATAGCCCAGGTTGCGCTATTAGCGTGCCCTGTATGTTTGACTGATAGGACAGGCAGCGCTATTAGCGTGCCCTGTATGTTTAACTGATAGCACAGGCAGCGCTATTAGCGTGCCCTGTATGTTTAACTGATAGCACAGGGTGTGCTATTAGCCTGCCCTGTATGTTTAACTGATAGCATAGCTTGCGCTATTACTGTGCCCTGTATGTTTAACTGATAGCA